>NW_015151101.1:147094-151975 GCF_000732505.1 Cyprinodon variegatus
TTTTTTTTTTGTTCACCTTGCTGATCCTCGACCAAACTACCTCACAAATATAAAATAGCTTATAATACCCTTTATGCATTTGCTTCCATGTGTGAGTCACACTGACCTGGGCACTACTAACACCTGCTGATCAGGACAGGGTCCATTCAGGTGACCTGCTTCCCTCACTGCACAGCCTGATAATTATTTCCAGTTGCCTTCAGAGCATACCATTTTTTATGCGAGCAAAAGAGATCAGCAAATATTCGTTCCCCCCATTTTTGATTCTCTGACATGCTTGTATAAATACCCGCCACCTGGTCAAAGGAGTGCCTTTAGGGGAGTTATCAAAGCATTCATGAAAAAAAAAATAAAAATCAAGATGTATGTGACATCCAGTGAATTTCCTCCCTTTCTGCACATGCCAGGCCAACTCAGGAGGGCCAGAGTTGGGGTAAAGTTTCCCCTCTTTTCCTCCCTGGCTAGCAGCTGATGCCTGATTGACTGTGATGGGCTTTTTTTTCTCCTACTTTCAGGCCCTTATTGTGTTGTTCTGCTGCTCTATCCTTTCTTCATCATCAGTTTTCTTTGCGTGTTTTGTTTTCTGGCCTCTTCTGCTGCTGCTCCTGGAATTCCAACATGGAATTGTCCATCCAAAACCTGACCTGAAAATATTTGTCTGCTCAAGCACTTCTCTCTTTGCACATGAATTACTAAAACCACAGTGCTCTGAACAGTGGGCTGCGTTGGCGTATGTAAAAACACCGGTGGAGGTAATTGGATATTAGGAGCATGACTGTGAATCAATGCATTTGAATGTGCAGATCTGTCGATCTTTCAGACCGATTTCACTTCCGTGTTAAAACATTTACAAAGGTGGGACTCAAAATCTCAAAAGAGAACTCGTTAAAAAAGATAGAAGTTATTCCAACTTCATTTTTTAGAGCCCTCAAAATTTTAAAAAGCCTTCTAAACAGGGGGATTACACAAATATTTTTGGCTATGAGTACCTTTTACCAATATCTGTATTTAATGTGATAAAGCTTTTCTTCAATTATACAACAAAAAAGATGCGTGTTACATGAAGAAAAAAGAATAAGCTAAGAATAGAATAAATAATAAAGCTGTCTTTCGTTTATTACTTCATCACTTATGCCTTCTGTCCCCCCAATCGTAAAAAGAAGCTCAATAGCTCTTTTGTACTGTAGCATGGCGGCAAGACCTCCTTTGTCTTTTGTCAGAAACACAAATCAAGCCTGTTTTTAACGTGTTTCATTAGAGGTGAAACACGCTATACACACATACGTATGTATATATATATATATATATATATATATATGTAATCAGTGGTGTCAAAAGTACACACATTTTTTTACTTAAGTAGAAGTATAGATACTGCAGTTTAAAAAAACTTGAGTTATATCAACTTGACTTCTTCACTCAAGTAAGTTTGTTTAATGTAGCAACAGCTTCTGACGTCCTACTTTTGTGCATGCAATGTTGTGTTCATGTGGAAATCTGATCTCTCTTCCACGTTCTCTGTGTCACAATGACGTATTTAGATTCTGAAAAATGGTACCGTTTGATTTTACATGAATAGATTCTTGTTAGTAGCAATGGAATTCCGTTGGTGCATTAAAAGCACAGAATTCAATAAATATCAAGGGCTCATTTGTGTCCACACCCCTGTTGATTGCTGCACAGCTCACTTTGCAACAGATGGTGAAGAATACACTGGGAGGCTGAAGTTTGCCTGTGTACATAGGTGAATAAACCTTTGGTTCATGTTTTAAGAAGTGCTCTTTTGTTAAATGTCAAAATTTAGATAACTATAGTAAGAGCACAAGGATGTCACAGTTTGACTTTTCCAGTTGACCTTGCAAATGTTCTCATGTTATGATTAAAATATATCAGATTGCGACATCTTATTTTTTATAGGCCATTTCAGCTGGTTCCACATATTTTCAGATATAGTTTTGGGCTGTCAGTTTCCTCTCACTGATCCTTTGTTGATCTGCATGTGTGCTTGGAGTTACTGCAATGTTTAAAAATACATCCCTTTTTATCTTACAGCAGGTTAACAGGATATAGCTGACTGATTTGCAACTGTTCATAATGTAATACATTTAGATAGAAAAAACACTGTTACACCTTAAGATTCACAAATCATGATGCTACTACCACTGTATTTCACTGTAGCTGTGTTGTGGTTAATATGAAATGTCTTTTTTTTGTGGAGAGCATACCTTTGTAACTGTTTCTTGTTTTTTCTAGGCTGTGAGACATTCCCCAACAACAACAAAACAGAATATTTTAGCTTAAACTTCACGTTTCCTGCGGAAGAAAATACTTTATTCTTTGAACCCTTCTCATAAGTACAGGCATAGTTGAAATAAAATAGTCCCATGTAGAACCCAACAAGTATATCCCAGTAAAGTTACAAACTGACTTTCGATATGTTTCCAGCTAAACCAAATTTTTAACTTGAATCAAAACATGCATAAAACCAAATATGACTAAAGGCGTTCTCACTTCACATACCATGTTATTTCATGTTTTTACATTTGAACCCAGATATGTTCTTCTTAGTTAAATTGTCAAATGCATCTGTCCAATTAAAAAGTGAGCAAACGATTTATTATTACTGTAACCACCGTATGCTGTGAAATATGATCCTGTAGGTGGCAGTTTTTGCTATACAGCACATGCTAAATCTGGATGTAACTTTTCATATGGTGGAGGTGAAAGCAAAGACTGCTGTGAGTTGGACACATGCTTTCCATTCTTTAATGAAGTCCTGCACTTTGGCTTTTCAATCACTGCACCAGGAGACCTGTGAAGTATTTCAAAATGCTGAACAGCTGGGAGATTTTAGATGTTTGAGGGACACTAATGCATGAGCTGAGGCCTAATGTAAACAACATTACTCAACATGAAAGCCAGGTCTGTCCTTTGGGATTTTTTGGTGAGGTGGCACTTGTCTATCAGCACCCTAATGACACTCATTGTCAGAGTCCCCAGGTATGTGCACGCGGCAGATTGTTTGTAATCAGTATCTTAGGAAGAATCAGCTAGAAAAAGATTTCACGTTGACATTTTCCAATCTGTTGGATCTCATCAAATCATAACACAACTCTTCATCCATTCCTCCAAGGGGTTGGAAGCGTGTGTTCTGTGTGCTTATTATCCCATAATAGCAATCAATATTCTACTGAGAAGCAACTATTGCAGCTGTTTAAATACTTCCCACTGCACTGTGGAGCTCTAAATTGCACTTTTCATTTTTAAAGCCTTTAACTTACAGCTGCCTGGAGAATATTTCTGGCCAGTGCTACAATTTCTCACAAAATTATTAATCCTGCAGAAACATCAGTTCATCATAAGGCTGCTGAACTCCAACTTCTTGTGCGGCAAATCATGTGGCCTCCTCCCAACGGCAGCAAATTTTGATCTCTAAGCAGAACATGAAAACTGCTGCAGTGTTTGAGTAAGATTAAGTCAGAAAAAAAGCAGAGGAACTTACAGGAAATGAAGGCTTGGAGGACTATTAATATACTATTGCCTGCAACCATTCAGTTGAAAATCAAGCTGAAGTGTTTTGAAAGCCAAAGGTAAGAAATATTTCAGTTGCTTTCAATGGTATGAAAAGGATACATTGCTCTTTGATTTTGTGGTTTTAATCAGATAAATATGTAATGTTCAGCATTCTTGCTGACCAACTGGTGCTTTTTTCTGACACCTTTACCAGATTGAAAGGCAAGTTTTTTATTTTAGAAGTGATGGAAATGGCAGCACTTTTGCGTAAACTGATTTTTAAGCGCTATTCTAGAGCATGTCACCTCAAGGCACTTTACAGAGAGGATAAATGTTTTATATCTAAGGAAGGCCAGATGACTGTGTTAATGCTACATTCACAACTATTGCAACTGAAGCAACAGAAGCAGTTGGTGACATGCAAAGTCAATGGTTGACGTGCATCAAGGTGCATCAAAAGGTCCTGAGATGCCTCTAGAGCAGCAGGAGCAGCGCCTCATGAGCATCTGAGCATTTGAGGCGCATGACACACTTCACAAGAAGCAGCTGCTGGAGTTTGAAAAATTGAACTTTTGCTGCTCAACGCGCCACATCAACCAATCAGAGAAGCTGATCTGGGAGCTGGCAGGGAGACAGACACAGCACTGCTGATGCACAGAGCTATGATGACTCCTCTAAAACAGTTTATTAACGTCTAAATTGACTTAAAATTTCAAGACCTGCCGGCAAAATATGTTCACTTTTATTATTGTGATGCTTGGAGCTTCCAGCATATACCCTAACGCTAACGTGTACTTGTAGCGACTACGAACGGTAACAGAAACCCCCCAGTTGCTGCTGGGGATTCCAAGTGACTGCACTCCGTTGGTATGTGGGGATCTGAGGGCCTCCGATGGCATAATCATATTTTAAGGCGGGATCATAATCTAGAAGAACTGACTGTACAGACAAAGTTTTCAGGTGGACTTTTTCACAATATATTAAAACTACCTTTTTCCAGCTTATCACAGCAAATATAGCAAAACCACTTCCTGCCATTGAACATAGGAGCAGCAGAAGCATCAGATGCATCTGTACACACTTTACTGGACGCGCTTCAGGAGCGTCAAAGATGCTCTTTAGGCGCGTCGGGGCTTATTGTGTACAAGCATCAGAAACGAAGCAGCCTGAGCTTTTTTGCTGCCCAAAGCATATCCGGTGTGAACGCAGCATTAGTCATTGACTTAACAGTCAAGTTACCCCTCCTGGATGAACATATAGCAAGAGTGGTCAATCCCTTGCATTGTGTCATTGACTTTGCCACAATTTATCACGGTGATCATAAAGTCAGTGACAGTGGAGCGGAAAAACTCAGCTCAGGCTCACTAT
>NW_015151101.1:152243-156946 GCF_000732505.1 Cyprinodon variegatus
CGTTTTTAGATCTAAAGCTACGCTAACTGAGAATGCAAATTTTGCAGCCGGGGCGAAGGATTTCTAGTTAAGCAAATGGCCTGCCTTTGGCAAATTCAGCTAAGTTAGATCACCTGCAAAGAAGATGAGGCAAAATTGACAGAAGTTGAAAAATCTGAACCTTTGATTATATTTGTGTCACAAAAATTAAATCAGAGCCTAGATGTGGCTGTGAGCTACAGCAAAGGAGACAAGCTTTTTTTTTTTTTTTATATCAAAATGGAATATTGAGTAAATAATATTGACAAAGAATGAAGTGGAAAATGCTCTTAAGATGCTTTAAAAAAAGTCATTTTAATTCAGCCACAGGAAGGCCTGATTCGTTGCCCTACCTCCAGCGCAGACACAAACCTCCTCTCGCTTGTGGTGCTCTGTCTGCTCGGCTGCAGCCTCTCCTCCACCTTCAGCACTCTGTTTGCCCAGCCAGCTTCCATGATCTACCCCTGTGCTTGATCCTATGCAGTTAACCTCTATAGCTAGCTCAAGCCAGCTCCAGTCATTTCCCCTTTCTGGCACTGCCTGCTCCGGTCTACTGCTGTGGACCTTTGCTGTCTTTCTGAGCTTCCTGTCATCACCTCTCCCCTCTCTGATCTAAAGCAGTCCACCTCCGATCTACAGCTGTGGTTCTTCAGCTCAAGAAGAGGACATGGCTGACTGCCTCAACCTGGTTCTGGTGCTCTCTCTACTGGCACTGAGTCCTCGCTGCTCTTGTTCGAGCTCCATAAAGTTATTTTACCTTACCTCCTGTCCAGGTAATTAATTCCTCAATTCAGTTCAGCAGTGCATCGAACTGGGTCACTGAGAGAGTACAGCTGAAAGTGACCGTCATCCAGATGTATTTCCTGGAGCAGGTTTTCTATGTTGGTGCCATCTCTCTGTAAATCCATGCCTAAAGCGTTGAGGTGAAACCAACAACTAGCAGACCCCAATCATAGAGGAGCCTTTTGAAAGAGCTGAGTCTTTGACTGACAGTGACTCTTACCATGATTTGTTTAAATTATTTTGCAAACATTTGACTCAAATTCAGGTTTAGATCAAAAGTTTACAAAATCATTTCATACACAACAGAAAAGTGAGTGAATCACTGACATTTATTATAATCACATGGACTCCCATTGAATTGAGGAAGTAAATCGGTTCATAGCACTGATTTAATTCACTTTTTTTGAAGAACATCTAGCGAGCTTTCCCAACCATAAAAATACAATCTTTTCAGGATGGTTAAACATAAATACTGCTCTCAGAATTATCGCCCACCATGGTTGATGTTTTTCTTGCCGCTTCTTCATAGCAAGATCCGGAATAGTGACCTTTGTCTGGTATTAATGGCGTTATGGTCAGATGAATGCGACCTGGCTGATCAGATCAGATTCGTATCGGATTCAGGACCACATAGCCAAGCGGCCTGGGTCGCATTGGAAAAAATCGGACCTGTGATGTTCAGACAGCCATGAAAAGATCAGGTAAAGGTCGCATACGGGCCAAAAAAAAATCGGATTTGGGTCACTTCAGGCTGTAGTGTGAATGTAGCCTTTGTTAATGCAAAAATGAAGGGGCTATTTTAAATTCCTTTGTAATAATCAAAGGAAAAACCAAACAGCAACCGAACCATTTATAATTGCTGACTAGCTTTATGCATGTTTTTGCTGGTATTTTGATTTTCCTGTGCTGATCAGCTCCAAAGCTTTGAGGTTGGATAACCCTAATCTTAAACTCCCTCACCAGATTTCCAATCTGCTGAAATAAAAATCCCCAGGGGCATGAATACTTCTAATTAGCATTGTTTAATGTAGAAATAAACATCCTCATTTGTTTTTCTCTTTTCTAAATGTGTTTTCTGTTTGTCGAAGTGTATTAGGAGTAATTTGTTGCAGATTACCTTGATTTTGGTACTAATTGACACAATTATTTAGACAAACCATCAAGTCATTTTATTTTTTTGTTAAATCCCCCCTGTACCGTTGAGTGACCCCTCCACTAGTCAGGCCCGTCAGAGATTAAAGGTGAACACAGGGGCAAATCAGTTATCAAGTCAGAAACACTCATCATCAACCTACCAGTCTGCTATTAATGCACAGGAGCACACACACACTCTCGGTCTGCCCTCATCCGTCCTGCAATACAGGTCATGACCTCATGTACCAGCACTCGGGAAGGAATGAGGGTAAGGATATCTGACCCTTTAAGACGTGGCTGCTTCAGATTTTAAGTGAAACTATTCTTTTAGTTGTGAGGTCCAACATACACAGAGAATAAAACGCTGGCTAAAAGAAAAGTATGAAACTGTTTCATAAAGTGTATCCTGCCGCAAGATGCCTGCTAGTTTTTACTTGTCAGGAATATCATGTTATTATAAGTCATCACCCGCAAACATGCATGAACATTCAACCCACCCCACAACATTAGAAGTATTACTTTTGAAATTCCCTTGTTACAAACGAGGCTGATCATGTTTCATTTTCAGCTTACCGAGACCGAACTGTTTAAAACATTACAGCCTACACAGAATAACCCGTTTTATCTGTGTAATCACATTTCTTAGACGGAGCCTGATGGCTTGTTTTCACCAGAAGGTGCTCAGTCTGTGTGTGGTTCAAAACCGCAAGACTAGCCCACAGTTACAAAAGTTAAAGGGATCTCGTGTGGGATTCGAGAATCAAGATTTTTTCTGCCAAAGGCTGAATAAGAAGATTGCTACTTAATTCGGTACAGTATGTATGAAGCAATGCTGAGTCTCAGGTCAGATTAACTTAGATGAAAGAAAAAAATCAGAGGAATAAGCCTGTAGATCAAAAGCATTTTGAGGGTTTTTAGGAACGCTTACAATGAGCTGTTTTTAATTTTTATTAATGTCTGCCATTTGAGTGAAAGATATCCAGAAAATTTGTGCAATTGACAGAAGGTAAATATTATTTTTGTTAGATTGACCGAAACCACTCTTTTTATAGTTGGTTTTTCGTTGCTGAATTATACTGTAGCAAATTTTATCCTTAAATTATTTCTCGAAAGGTTAACAATTTCTCTCAGCTTTTGCTAATAGACAGATAGCCTTTACCACAGGATGTGGGATGGGTGATAACTACATTATGTATCATGATGATCATCATATAATAATAAAAATAGTTTTATAGGATTTTCTATACGTTTTGACATTTTTGTGGCTCTGGTTTATTGTCAGACATACAGTGAACAAGAATTTGGTTAATTTTCATCATCCCTACTGTTCTTATTACAAAACCACAAAATATCAGCATAAGACTTTGCTTCACATCACCCATATCCAGTTGTTAGGGCTTGTGATCTTTTCGTCTTTGGCAAGCAGTCTTAGAAACCCTACAAAAAGTTTCTCTTTGTAAGAGCAAAACACAGCATGTTTTCCAACCAGACACTACCAGAAACTATAAACCCCTATTCACACTACCTTTTTGACACCGTCCCAGGAATGGTCCGAGCACGCTAACTGAGATAACTTTTGATTGTAAATGGGACACAACTGAACTGGACCGTGCAAGACATAACTGAACTGCGCTAAATCTAGTACTAGTTTAACAGTAGGGTTAGGCACGGTTCAGTTGTGGTTCAGTTCTCTGATAACAAAGAATTCAATTAAATTCGGTTTATTTACATAGCGCCAATTCACAACACATGTCATCTCAAGACACTTTACAGTTCACCAGATCATACAGTCAAATTGATTAAAAGTTTTCTATCTAAGGTAAAGCAGCTGATTGCATCAACTAATTGCTTTTGTTTTTAGCAAGAGTGGAGAGGAAAAACCCCTTTTAACAGGAAGAAACCTCCAGTAGAACCAGATTGTAACGTACAGGATATTGGACCCAGGAATCAGCTCAGACAGGTCAGTGGAATGCAACAGATTTTATTAATGATGGGAGGCACAGGGGGCGTGCAGGCAGCTCTCAGTCAGGAAATCCCCTGTTACTGGGTCTCAGAGAGGGCGACTGGCACCGTTTCGGGTCCGAGGCTGGAGTCCGTACGATGAAGGGGCTTGTGGAAGCGGTGGCCGTTGAGCGGCGGATGGTTAGCAGAGGACTGAGGCCGATGAGCTCCAGAGAAAGTTCGTTTATGGATTCAGAGATGGGGTCCAAGCGAAGGTACAGAGGGGCAATCCAGAAGAGAGGTCCAGGTCCGTTTGAGGGTCCGTTTACTGGCAGGTTGAGAGAAGCAAAAGAGTTAGGCAGACTCGGTTACTCACTGACTGAGTGGGGTTCAGGCTCAGAGGCAGGCAATCCAAGGCAGAACTGATGCAAGGGTTCAGAGGGGGGTCTGGTTTGGATTCAGGGCAGGCAGTCAGGATCAGATAAGGGGTCAGGCAGGCTCGGAGAAAAAAAAGGCAAAAACAGGTCAGGTAACAGGTAGGCAGGCAAAATGTAGAAAAGCTGGAAGGTACTCAATAGTTGGCTTGAGATGATCTGGCACTGGGAACAGATCCAAATAAGCTATATATAGAGGTGGGACCAATTAGTGATAATTGCAGGCAGGGTGGAGTGAGCAGGTGTGAGGAGTTGGAGATTAAGCCAGCACCAGTGCCGAGATCGTCACACAGATATACAAAAGGCAACTCTAAAAGGCAGCCCTGTCCAGGAAACATGGCCAGGCAGATGAGCTCCGAGCCAGCTCCCATGTCAGAGGATGAAGAGAGCACA
>NW_015151101.1:158271-163641 GCF_000732505.1 Cyprinodon variegatus
CAAAAGGCAACTCTAAAAGGCAGCCCTGTCCAGGAAACATGGCCAGGCAGATGAGCTCCGAGCCAGCTCCCATGTCAGAGGATGAAGAGAGCACATCCAGCCAGTCACAGTCAGAGAAACAGGACTACAATGAAAAACAGGCCGATCTCTGATGGCAGCAGTACAGTTGATATTTCTCTCCAAGATGGTGTCACAGCCAGGAACAGACAAGGCAGTTTTTCTGGCGTGTCCGGCTTTTCAATTCACAGATCTCTTCACCTGTTCTCAACAAGAACTTCTTCTCAGT
Organism: Cyprinodon variegatus; assembly: GCF_000732505.1. Lineage (NCBI taxonomy): Eukaryota > Metazoa > Chordata > Actinopteri > Cyprinodontiformes > Cyprinodontidae > Cyprinodon > Cyprinodon variegatus. The sequence continues at coordinate 158,558 of NW_015151101.1, forward strand.
TTATTAAAAATAAGTGGCTTCAAAATAGCGTGGTGCGACCTGGGATGATGCCGATGAAATGTGAAGGACATAAGTAGAAATGATGTTCACTGGAACTGTAGTCAGTTGAAAATGGATACCCGTAATATGAGTCTGATCAGGGACAATATCTAACTGTCTAAAATGGTCAATGGATGTCTAAAAAGAAACAAAACATGCGAAAAGTATCATTGTGTCTGTACATGCGGGAAAGCAGATGAGAGTGACAGAATACCATTTTTAGACCAAACTTTATTAGCAAATCAAACCACAAACTTAGGTGTATCATGAATTTATCTGATACAGCCACACAAAAGGGAAATAGGAAGAAAAATATGTATTTTTTTCAATATCTTTACAAATGAAATCTAGAAAATGTTAAATATTTGTCCAGTGAGCCTCTACCCCATCTCTTGTGCATTCTCTAGCATACATTTTGCCATCAGCCAACACATTCTCACTCTTAATTAATCAAATACTGATGCTTGATCTAAGCTCCCTGTGTGTCACATACTGACATGACGGGACTACCCTTTTCCTCATATATTGACCCAAAGGGTAAATGACAGGTGGTGGACATGGTATCATTTGACCCCACAACAAAAACCTTTTTACATTTTAGCCTACAAAGTTAGTGTCAGTAGCTTAGGAGTATATGGTGACATGAATACTACCGTTTCTTTAGGTACAGGGATTTGGGCAAAGGATGGGTTAGTGGGAGGTTTTTACTTTACAGTTCATGGAAAAAAGATGTTACAGATTCCTGCAATAACTTTTCAGGCACTTTGTGCATAAATTAATGACAAGATTGGTGCCCCCCGTTGCCATAGTGACCTGAATGCATTATTCGATGAATTGGGAGTGAGACTATATTGCATCCGCCCTGAACAACTTTACTGTTTGTCCAGAAAAACGGCAATCCCGCATCATAATGCTGCCACCACCATGATTCACAATGGGGGTCTGTACAGGCAGGGTGAATTCCAATTTTAATTCTCCATTTCTTGGAGTTGCAGGTTAAAAACATAAATTTTGGTCTCATCTGAACAGATCATGTTTTGTGGAAAACTGCACATTTGCACACTTACACCAAAGCTGTGTTTGTAAGTCCTTGGCTAATAGGTTTCCTTTTCACAAATTCTCCTACCTGATCTGTGATTGCCTTGGGCTACTCCAGAAATGCCATAGGCCTCTTGGCTGGTTTTGCCCTTGGTTTAGGCAATGGGCATACACTAATTGTATCATGCTCTTTTTAGTTTTAGGTGAGAAATAAAACTGCTTCATGGGATGTTTGAAACATAGGATATTATTTTTAAGCATAACCTAACCTAAACTTGCTTTAAACATTACCTCTACTAACTCCATGACCTGTGAGTTGTTTTCTTGTGCATGTTAGTGTTTAATCACAATATTTATCTGATAATCCCCTGAGGTAATCACAGAACAGCTGGATTTATACTTGATTTAATTTACATAAAGGTTATGCTGGATTTTATCAAGGGGTATTAGGAGTGGAGAGGCCTGAAAACAAATGCACAATAGACTTCTAAGAAAGTTATTTACAAAAAAAATTAAAAATGCCTGTATCCAAATTTCCCTCCACTTGGCAGTGATGACCTGCATTGGGTTTATCCATCACATAAAATCCCAATAACATGCAATCATGTTCTTCGTTGAAAAGATTTAAACTCCTTTGCGAGATGTTGTTGATTATGATTCATTGGTAAATGACCTGTGTACAAATGGGGATTTATCAAAACAGATGCAGTTATTTCAAATGGTTTTCCTTTAAATACACAAAACATGACAGTTCCTCACAGCTCAAAAAACTTAATTAACAACTTAGAACATATATTCCTAATTTCTATGGTCATTTTAAACTAAGTTTTTTCTTTAAATCCCTTTTGTTTTAAATCTTATGGAAAAAAAACATAACTAATCACAATAATTGGCTCCTAGCTGCTGTGAAACAGAGTGAAACATTAGAAAATTATGAATCGTAGGTGTGAATAGAAAACACTATTAAATGTACAGTTTTCTTATTTACTTAGTACCACCATTTATATGTGTTGCACCATGGTAATGTAAAATCACCTGCACAGCAGGTCAATTCTGATCTTCAGAAATGTTAAATGTATCAGATTTCCTCCTCTTTGCTTCTAAATTCACTGAGGGCTTAGAGAAATCAAGCAGCTAGTAAAGGTCTCGTCAACTGGAAAAACAGAGGCTTATCGTTGTAAAGACCTAATGAAGCATTAGTTCACATTGCATCTACCCCCACTGCTCCTCTGCTCTGCCCTCGCTTCTCTGCAACAGAGAAAAAAAAAGTCACAGGATTGATGGTATGTTTGTAGCCCCTTATCTACCCAACAACCTGTTGCTCGTCAGCAGTTTGGCTTGGCCTCTGCAGCTCCGCGTAAGCTGAGGCTTCTCCTACGCCCCGATGACAGCTATCTCCCAGAGCAAATGTTGGTAAACACGCCTGAACTGCTTGCCCCAACAACAACAGTTTCCTCTAACCCCTTCTCCTGGACAAAGAAGACACCCCCCTCTTACCCTTTTGACCCTTCCTTCAGTCCAAGCCCCCTATACTCGCCCCTCATCCTCTGTGATGGCGGCGGCCGATGGGCCGGTGAGATAAGCCCGAGTGGAATTCCTGTCTGGGTGTTCTTGGGAGTGACCTGGGTGGCAGAGGAGCGTCAATGAAAATCACTCAGCACTTGGCTCAATAAGGAACCCGTCTGAGCCTCGACTGCCTTTCACAGAACTTCAGGTTCTGTTTTGTCTGACTGTTGGCCTTATTGGTTTGAAGTTTTAAAAGAAAAAAACAGTTTGACGGAAAATAGGACTGGCTTAATTGGGAGACTGTGTGAACTTTTGGCAACCTCTAACCCTGAGGTAAGGCGGTCTTAAATAGCCTAATGCAGGAATCAAGGAATGAGCTTAGAGCTCAAAAAAGAGCTTGAAACTGCCACCAAGAATTTCATCCAATGCAAATCCGATTTCTGGGAGTAGGAAAAGGAATCATATCTTGGCCAAGTTTACAGTATTACCAGACATACAATCTGTTCTCAAAGAATGTGAGATCAGTTTCTCAAAATCGTATGACTAACCTGATTAATTATTATTTCTTCTAAGCCTTACTACCAGACAAAAATTCCACTCCTGTTGGCCATATTCACCATGTCTCTTGCTTTCATAAGAAACTGTGTCTTGGTGGTGGAGGGGCCCGTTGTCTGGGAAAGAATGCTATGGTTCTACTGTGGCCTGAGTTAGGCAATGGCCCGGCTGTTGTGCCCCAAGAGAAGGTAATTAGGAAGTGAAACCTTGACCAGTTGACAGCAGGCTTTGTTCGGGGGCAAGTGGGCCAAGAGAAATGCTTTTGAAAGCTTTTTCACTTTCATTGCAGAGCTGACCTCAGCCCCTTCCTCTAGAAGCATGCTGAGGGAGATCATATAAGTAGGAAAAATGCATTTTGGGGGGTATGCATGGGTGTGTGTGTGTGTGTGTGTGCGTGTGTGTGTGTGGGCGGGGGGGCTAAAATGTTTTTTATTAAAAAAAGAAGAAATCAGTAGGGAGCGCACTCATTCTGATCTGTTTCCAAGAACAATTCCTATTTTTAATCTTAAAATCTAGATGTACATATAGTGCTAAGATTTTAAACTTCGGGTTTTCATCTGCGTTATTAAATGCAAGCCTTAATTTATGTCATTGTGTTTTGTATATAGCAGCCCAGCAACATAACTGTGAAGTCAATTTCATTAGTGAAATAGTTTTTCACCCCTTTTAAGCTGATGAAGTAATGGAACCCAATGTTTACAAAAGTCAGCTATAAATAAATGAAAGAATGGAATCACATCCAAGCTCACATAGGTAACACAATAACGATACAGAAAAAAGAGCTATATTTATATGAAACCCAGACTAAACTACCTGGCATGTGTAACACTGTAAATGTAAAAACCTAACTGAGCATATTATTCACCCTGTAAAACATGGTGGTGGCAACCTCCTGACTTAAGACCCTACCTCCTCCTGTGGTCTGTACCACTCTGTCGGAGTTAGGGTCTTAAGTCAAAGTTAATTGGAAGATGGATCTAAATTGATTTTTTCACCTTTTACAGTGAAGGACCGTTACTGTATCGAGGATTGTGATTTCATAATTTTGGCTCCTCACCCAAATGACACCCCATTCCTTGACACGGACTCAACTCATCCTGTAACAACATTAAGAAATTCATTAACTTGTCTTACTCACCATGCTGCTCCAGAGCCTCTGTCTACACTTTGGTTTGGAACATCAGAATGTGACATTATGTTCAACATGAATGTTCAACATAAAAAAAAAAAAGCTTAGCCTTGTTTAAGGTTAGGAATCCTGGAACTGCTTCATTGGAGCCTGAGCAAACTTCATAATACGTATATCTTATTTTAAGGACTGGGATATCTCAAAAGCCTACTGCTGAATTGTATGTCATAAAATCTTAAAAGCAATAAAACTTCATTCTAAATAAAACTTTATAATGAACAAAAATATATAAAGATATGTAAAACACCAGAAGCATGATGCAAACAACACATCTGGAACAAACTGGAAACACCATGTCTATAACCCGAAAAGCCTTTCACCACAACAAACAGATTCCTTCGTGTTTGGGCATTAACCTTGAAGCTAGTCTATAAAACACAAGAGACAAGATGGGAAGAATGTATTCGTCCTTTGTTCTCTGCCCTATTACGGGAATTCTTTGAGCAACGACCCTTGGTTGACAGTTGTTTGTTTTTCAGCACTCTTGTGTGCTTCAGGAGGGAAAACCAGGTGTATAGATACCTTCTGAATGAGTCAGCCAGTAGAACTGGATATAGCAATTAAACAGCTTCTTGTGTTGCATGCTATGGTGCATTTATCTGTGTATATATTTTTAACAAAATATTTAGGTATTAATTTTAAGTTTTTTAAAGCATGCTTTCATTGGGATGGTTAGGAATTTTTCCTTAAACCAAGAGGACAGAGGGTTCTGCTCCTGCCTGTGGGCTCATGTTCTGCATGTGCATGCAATATAATC
>NW_015151101.1:163806-168497 GCF_000732505.1 Cyprinodon variegatus
TCTATCTATCTATCTATCTATCTATCTATCTATCTATCTATCTATCTATCTATCTATCTATCTATCTATCTATCTATCTATCTATACAAATAAACCCTGCACTATAACATCAATCAAATAAAACATCTGTGAAACCAAAATGTCCACTTAGAAATTCAGACTGATTGAAAATCAATTCCAAATGCTGTTGTGCAAATGAAATACACAATAGGTGGAAATTACTGGCAATGAGCAAGACACACTCCATAAAGGAATGGTTCTGCAGGTGGGGACCACAGATACAGTACACCAGGGCACATGAAGGAGGCTATAGGAGGGAAACAATCCAGCAGCAGGAACGCTATCTCCGCCTTAGTGCAAGGAAGAACAAGGAGACCAGTGCCAGAGCTCTGCGAAATTACATCGAGCACCAATCCTGTATGTGTCTGCACATTTGTTGTTAGTCAAATGACTAACTCCATGACTCCATGAGGATGCTATGAAGGCCCAAGGTCTACAGATAGGGGTTTTCCTCTCAGCCCAATACTGTGCATGATGCTTGCCATTTAATGTTATTTCATCCGATCCACCTTTGATTCTGCTGTGGAGATTAAGAAAGCTCAGGTTGTTTTAATCAAGAACTTCAGCTCATTACCATTATTACCACTGCTGTGTGATTTTCCTCTCAGCCCATTACTGTGCATGATGCTTGCCATTTACTAGAGAACACCAGGATTGGCAAATTCGCCATTGGCATCATGTGCTCTTCACAGATGAAAGCAGGTTCACACTGACCACATGTGACAGAGCATGGAGACACTGGAGAGGGATCCTTCAGCATGACAGTAAGATAGAACAGGAGGACAATACTAGACCTCATGTGACTGGAGTGTGTTAGCACTTTCTGCAAGATGAAAGCATTGAAACTATAGACTGGCCCGTCTGTTTCCCAGAATTGAATCCAACTGAATACATCTGACATCATGTCTTGCTCAATCCACCAACATCCTGTTGGACCACAGATTGTCCAGGAGTTGGTGGATGCTTTAGTCCAGGTCTGGGAGGAGATCCCTCAGGAGATCATCCACCACCTCCTCAGGAGCATGACCAGGCATTATAGGCAGGTCATACAGGCATATGGAGGCTACACACATGCACATTTAACTTTGTACAGAACAATTTATTCATTGATAATGTTTCCTTTATTCATATTCAAGTTAGGGTATATGTTACAAATGGTTAGGGTCATGGTAATGGTCTGAGTTAGACCATATGAAATAAATGTCAATTAAATGTCCCTATAAATCATAAAACCAAGTGTGTGTCTGTGTGTACATATATAGGCAAGCTTTTCATAAATTTAATGCAAACGTGAAGAATGATATTTCATCCAATCCACCTTTGATTCTGCTGAGGAGATTAAGAAACTCCGGCTGTTTTAATCAAGAACTTCAGCTCATTACCATTATTACCACTGCTGTGTCATTTTCCTCTCAGAAAGCCTGGCCTTAACTGAAATTCAGCAGATTTTGCTGGCTAATCAAGCACAGTGTTACCATGGTTACAAAACCAGATTTGGTACCTACACATTTTGGTTGGTACCATGTCCTGCCTTTCCATAAAACTTTTTGCTTTACAATCCTTTTAAGTGTGCATTTATCCTCTTGCATCTTTTTCTACAACAGTTTTTCCTTCCATTCAACTTTCTATTGAAGCGCATGGATTCTGCAATCAATGAGGAGTCAACATGTTAGCAGTATGTATTTTGCCATATTTTCCCTGTCTCAGCTAGGACTGGACAGGGCCTTGAGTAAATATCTGTATTTGTAGACTATCTCTTATTTGTATTACAACACAAATATCTTAGTTTCCTGAAAGATACAATTTTGGGTTTGCGTTAGCTCTAGACTATAATCATCAAAATGATATAATAATGAGATTGAAACGTATGTGAGATTTATGTGGAAACCTTTATTAGGCATAAACCTCCTTGCTCTTTGGTTTAAAAAAAATGTAAGGAAGTATGGAAAAATAAATAACAAGGCTTTCTTTTTTGTTTCCAGAGTAGAACTGTTTCATGTTTGATGAGAAATAACTGGAGCTCTTAAACTATAGCTTTAACAGTTCTAACTCAGGCGTAGTTTAAACATATATCTTACTCTGGTGTTTTGGAAAAATTGCATCACCTACTTAAAGCCGTTTTTCTTACCCTCGCTCAGAGTTTATGAACCTGCTCAGGAAAATCTGGGGCTCTATAGGCGCATTTGCACTCTGCTTGTCCCTTTACAGAGCTTACGTCCCTTAGTGCAGGTGTCAGTGAAACTGTTTTCCAAGTAAGTGAAGTGAATGGATTGCTCTTGACTTTCTCCTGGAGACTGTGGGGTTCAGCTGGGATAGGGATCAGTACTCTGTGACTGTGGTGATTAAGGTTTTTATGTAGTTGACAGAGAAGTTAAAACTTTGCCAAGGAACATTCAGATGAATGAGGGCCTCCCTAGGGCCAGTGTTATGTCAGTTTGAATGAGCACTGGACAGCCTGAAAGATGACATTTTTACAGAGCCGGTGCTTATAAACACAATTATGTCAACTTGCAAGGAAAGACACGGAAAACACACAAAGAGATTTGTTACATACACTTCTCAAGAACAACAGCTTAAGACCTGTGGCTGCTGTCGCATCCTGTAAGTGTGTATATGTGTGGTGAGTGCCACAGTTGGCTGGTGGGCCAGTGTTTGATGATGAAGTCATGAGTTTAGGTAAACTCCAGATGGCCAGGCAGAAAGTAAAACAAGTGCCATCTGCTTAGATTCAGACACTGCTAAACACCTCCCCTCTCATGTTCCTTTTTTTCTCAATTTCCTCTCAGTTGGCAGAGCTGACGGCTGGAGTACTCAGAACATTAATGCCATTAGTGAAATGTTTCAGAAGAGGCAGCCAGGCACAATGCATTACGCTGGCTCTCCGCTGTCACTGAGGTCTGTGAGTGCTGCTGACCCGCTGCTTTAAAAGGTACAGCACAGGCTGTAAATAAACAGAGGTTTTGTATTGTGCATTACCCCATGTTAAAAGCCAAACAGTGATGAATTTCTTACTATAATTTCAAGTCACCCTTTGATGCTTTATGGTACACATTTTACTTTCAGATATAAGTTAAAAGAATTGCCCTACCTTAATTAATACATGCTTCAATAATATAACACCCCGTGATTACAGTATGTCTGTAAACTTTCAGTTCTCCAATATGGTCAGGATTTTAGGGTCAAAAGCAGCAGTCACTGGGTTGCAATATGGTTTTAAGGCAGCATGTTAGCTAATAAACACATGCAATAGATTTACAGCATACACGTGTTCAAATCTCAGGCTTTCATTTAATTACAGCACTAAGGCTTCTCAAGTTCACAAATTGTAAAAAAAAAACATAGTGAATGCAATTAACCAGAAATGAAGTTCCCCTGTCTCAATGGGATTCTTTATATTTGTCTTCACTTGTATCCTTTAACATGTTACCAGGGATGAACACAGATCGAAAGCTAGATTAACTCATTGTACAAAGTTATCAGTCCAAAGAAGGGAACAAAAACGCTTACATTAATGATAAGTTGATGTCTCATTTTCTTTTATGCATAACTAAACATTCGGGTTAAGATATGGTAATCGGAGAAAATGTGGAATAACATTACTTAAATTGAGCTTTTATCAAAACGGTAAGACTGAAACTGGTCGGGGTAGCTGCTAAGAGCCTGACAGCAACTGTAAAAGAACCAAAACCTGAATTCTACATATTTTGGAAGAGGTGGAGGGTTGCATTTTTATTTTTTATTTTTTGAAGGAGAGATCTATACCTGGCTGAACCTCTTCAAAATATTGTGATTAAATAGATTAGGGTCTGAAGAACACAAATGAGTGACATCAGCATCATGCTCTGGGGTTATCTTTCTGAAGAAGGACCTGTTTCGTTTTGCTCTCCATAGTTAAAGTGATGAAGGGACATTAAAAACGAGTAAACAGAAAGGCTTTAATAACTAAGGGGTTTAGAAAACCTTAAGGCTGGTTTATGTTTACTGCATTTACATTCCACCTGTCCCATTTCCAAAACACAGCATTTTATTCTCCATGAAGCTTTTCCCAGCTGTACCCAATATTCTTGTAGACTCTAGGGGGCTGTGTAACATGACAAGGTTGCAGTGCCACACAACACATGAAGCTGTTTCTCATATACCCTGTTTCTCATGTACCCTTTTTTGTATTTAACTGTATATATTTTGCTTCAAACATTCCTAGTTGTGTGGTTTGTAAAATTTGGGCGATGTGGCAGAAGCAAGGAATGTACAATTGCTAAAATCAGATGCAGAACACCGTGCAGACCTTGCAAACTCTCAAGCATAAAAAAAAAAAAAACCCTAACCCTGTCCTATAAGTACCCAGTTAGAGAATTTTATTTCTAGGATATTACAAAATTGTAGTGCATGGCTAATTAGTCTTCCTGTGGTAGCTTTTTAACAATAATTCAAAATCACCTTGCTGTAGTTGACAGACCATTCTTCATTACCACCACCCACTGCCCGGGTCATTCAGTGGTTCAGATTTTAAATGCTACAGCACTCAACTGAAACAACTGGAATAAATTTTTTTTTGTTGTTGTTTTGAAGCGTAATCAATTAATGGAATGAACAATGAATGTTAAAGTGACAGGTCGAATGTATATAAATAT
>NW_015151101.1:169252-171841 GCF_000732505.1 Cyprinodon variegatus
TATCTCTAATTCACCTCACTTTTACTTAACAAAAAGAAAAATGCCAGCAAGAGTTTTAATGTGCCAATTTGAGTTTTTCCACACTACACCAAATTCAGGTATGTCCCTGCAGGCTAGCACTCCCTTGACCAAGTTTAGCTTTTGGACTGCAAAGCAATTAACACTGGCCATACAACACACACACACATATTCAGCAAGACGTATCTCACAGACAAATTTACAAGCAACTTTTGTCAACAAAACAATTTGTTTCCAGCTGCTAACCATATTGATGGAAGCAATCGGAAATACCACAAGTGGATCAAACAAAACAGAGCATAGGCACACAAATGTGTTTCGGATTGTGGAGAGTCTTGGGTAACATTTATTGGGTGAGAATGATGTACACATGACTGGTGGTAACTAGGTATTCAATTTAGAAAAAAACTAAAAACAAAATGCGTAGATGTTGCGACAGCATGCTGAAGAGTCATACTGTCATGAAGCCTGCCTCTTTGCTTGTTTTTGAGCTTGCTGCCTACTTGCCATTCTATGCTCTACTCCACTCTGTTAAAGAGAGAGCAGATACACCTGCCTCTCTACCAGGGGTGGAGCTAGACATTCGCATCATCAGAAGCTTACCCCTCAAAATATTTAATTATAATGAAGGTGGTTTGGTATATCCAAAAACGTAAGACATTATTTCTGCATCCAACCTATTTGTTAATATTTATTGCACATTTAACAAGTATCTAAACTCAATATTGTAAGGGGAAAAAGAGTCTGATCCATTTTAGGAAAAGTTGTAAAGTGAGAGAGAAACTTGGCTTTTATTTCTAACAGATATACAAGCATTCGAAAACCAAGGGGATCAAATTTCCCCCTTTGGAGTTTTATTTTGAAAGATATTTATTGGGCTTATCCCATCAGTCCACTCTTTTCATAAACCAATGCAAATCTATTATTACATTTTATCACTACACACATTAATTCATCCATTGTGTTAAAATCCACATCTGTGGTCACAGCATAAAAAACATAACATGGATGCTAGCAGGGCTCAGAGTTAGCAAGAACTACAAATAGATTTATAAAGTGCGTGGGGCCAGGACAGGTTTGTTTCCATGTTGCAGATGACCAAATAAACCTTAGATTGTATGGCAGTCTGATTTCGTACTTACCTGCTCTTATGGGAGGTGTTGCCCTGGTAGGGCTGTGTTCTGACTTCCTGAGCTGCCAAAAGAGGCACAGCTGAGGGACTAAACCCCCTACGGACAAATGCTCGCATGCAGGCTGACACAGAGAAACCATTTTAGAGGATAGTTACAGCATGTGAAGTGAGCACCCCTTTTTGCTGTGTTTTGCATATATTGTAACAGATTAGAAGGGCTTTCAACTATATCAAAAAAAGACAAAAAAAAAATTGAATCAGGGCTTTTGAAAAAACATTCCAGGGTTAAGCCCCCGCTCTTCCGCTGCTCTCTCCTACCCCACATTCCTTCCAGCTGTCATCACACCTATTTATACTTGTATCTCAGTCATTTCCAATTTGTCTACTACTTGCCTGTATGATGATCATTCAATAGAGTGTTTGCACTGCAAGTCTTCCTGCATTTGTCTGCTGACCCTGCCCTTACTGGATTCTATTGGCTTCTGACTCTTGTAATGTCCTGGACTGCATTTGCCTGTCGTCAGTCTATTCAACCAACCTCCAGCCTACTTATAGCCAGTCTTTAGCCTGCCAGACATTATCTCTCTCCTTAAACCTGCTCTCAGCCTATTCAGTCATCCGCCTGCTCAAAGCCTGCCACCAGCCTGACAGCCACTACCTCCTGCTCTAAGCCTTCCTTCCTGCCTGTTCAGTTATCATCAACCTGCTCTAAGCCTGTTTCCAACCTGTTCCTGTTCTGTCTTTGGCTGCCTAATTAAAGCCTGCCATTAGCCTGACAGTCATTTCCTCCTGCTCTAAGCCTTCTTTCCAGCCTGTTCAGTTATCATCAACCTGCTCTTTGCCTGTTTCCGCCTGTTCCTATTCTGTCTTTGGCTGCCTAATCAAAGCCTGCCACCAGCCTGACAGCCACTACCTCCTGCTCTAAGCCTTCTTTCCAGCCTGTTCAGTTATCATCAACCTGCTTTAAGCCTGTTTCCAGCCTGTTCCTGTTCTGTCTTCGGATGCCTAATCAAGGCCTGCCACCACCCTGAAAGCCATTACCTCCTGTTTTAAGCCATCTTTCCAGCCTGTTCAGTTATCATTAATCTGCTCAAAGCCTGTTTCCAGCCTGTTCCTGTTCTGTCTTTGGCTGCCTAATCAAAGCCTGCCACTAGCCTAACAGCCATTTCCTCCTGCTCTAAGCCTTCTTTCCAGCCTGTTCAGTTATCATCACCCTGCTTTAAGCCTGTTTCCAGCCTGTTCCTGTTCTGTCTTCGGATGCCTAATCAAGGCCTGCCACCACCCTGAAAGCCATTACCTCCTGTTTTAAGCCATCTTTCCAGCCTGTTCAGTTATCATCAACCTGCTCTAAGCCTGTTTCCAGCCTGTTTTTGTTCTGTCTTCGGATGCCTAATCAAGGCCTGCCACCACCCTGAAAGCCATTACCTCCTGTTTTAAGC
>NW_015151101.1:172018-222858 GCF_000732505.1 Cyprinodon variegatus
AAGCCTGCCACCATCCTCGCAACCATTATCTGCTAGCTCAAAACCTGTTTCCAGCCTTTTCCTTCATCATCTACCCTCTCAAGTCTTTCATCAGCTTGTTCAGCCTGTCATCGTCTGTTTCTGTCTTCATCTGCCTCCTCAAACCTGTTACCTGTCTATTCTGCCTGTCACCAGCTGGTTCAGTTGTCACCTACCCGGTCAAGCTTTCTGCCAGTCTGCCTGCCTAATGTCCTGATCACCCTCATAGATTTTTGAAACGCAACACCTTGTAAGGCGGAAATTCAGGTTTCTCAAAGGTTTCTCATAACAAATACAGAGCCTGTCCAGTTGTTGGAATTTAAGCATAATAACCTCAACAACAGCAAAGTGCTGTGTCATTATGGACCTGTCTTCTGTTCTTTGATTGGTCAGGTTGATTTTAGACTGGGGATTGTTGAGCCTTACCAGACTGGCAATCTATGTGAGTCAGTCTGGCAGAACAGACTGGACCTGTCTGCTGTGTTCCCCATTGTTTACTCTACTATAAGATCTCTAATTTTCCTTAACAATGCTCTTCAGAGAACATATGGATTCACACTGAGATTAAGCAAGAAACAGCTATGAACAAATTAGTTTTCTTCATCAAGTATTTAGTGGTACTGGATTCTATTCAGGGTCATCAAATGAGCACCAACACACTTGAAAGACTTTATTTAAAAAGAAATTGGCAACAATTTCATACACTTCTGCTCCACTCATTATCTTCTTTTGATCAACCCCCACCCCCACCCCGTATTTCGTCATAACTTCACTAAATGGGAAAACAATCAGGGGGTATGAGCACAACTGAGAACTAAAGAAAAACAGACCAGGGCCATGACATCTACTCACCCAAGTAGGTGCTGTCAAATGTAAAAATGACCTTAGACTTTGTTTTGCCTTTCCTTGTTGATGTATGTTTATGTGAGAGTTTCTGTCAAAACATTAAAAAAGACGAATGTGGCCAATTAAAGGAACATTTTGAACATTTTGTTGGTAGCTGGTGTGCCTCATTGTGGGGTCCAGGAGAAAGACTTACCTTTGACCAAACACACACATATTAAATATGACTTTTGCAAAATGCCTCAATCTTTCAATGTTTTTATTTGTTTGTTTTTCTTACCCATGACCTAAAGGACCCATACTGTTAGCAAATTTTTAGCTGTTAGATGAGCTTTTATAGAGTGCCTAAAGTATAATTAAGTAAATCAAATTATCATAAAAGAGTTGAAGGTCAAGTACAGTAGAGGGACTACGATATGGCTGTAAAACCTTTTATTATGTTATTATTTTTTTGACAAAGCAGGATTTGTAGTGTGAAAGCAGAAAAAAATAAATAAAGATGTTTAAAAACTTGTCATAGGGAGCAAACTGGGCCCATACTCCAGTAGCTCTCTTAAGCTGGGAGTACACTGTTCAATTTTTTGCCCTTTTTGGGCCGATTCTCCAGTCGTGCGAGAATTTTTCAATTGAGCTGAGTTTCAGCCAGATTGTGTGTCCTGCATCGTGTAGTATACAGGATCTAACGAGGCGCGATCAGCCTCTCATGACCACCTTCTAATCACGAATCATAATGTCAGGAGAAAATAAAACATGTTTGAAATTCATGCTGTTGAAGCAGAGCTAGGAGTGGCCACGAGACGATTTACCAGAACCTCGAGCACTGTAGCTGCGTGCAACGATTAAAAATATCGCACAGTGTATTAGGGAAAAAATCTGAGCAAAATTGTTTTCCTTTGAAGAGATCTTAACATCTGACGCTGCTGTTGTAGATAGTGGTTTGGATAAAGCTCCAAAAAGACATAAAAAAAAATCACTGCAACAGGCACAATCTACAATAATCTAGCTAAAATAACAATCATGAAGTAACTTTCATTGCTTGATTAGTTATAATTTTATGCTTCTAGTTTGTTTTATCCATGTTTTAACTCAGTTTGTTTTCAATGCTTTAAAGCTTACTCAGTTAAACTTGGCTTCCAGACTGAACCAAATCTATATTGAAATGCTGTTAGTGGTGCGCTAATTTCTGTTTAATAAGGCGAGTTTTGATGAATCAAGCTATGCTAAAGACTTCTTCATCCCAGGTCGGCCCTGTTTGCTGTATTCCATCAAATTTGAGGAAAAGAAAGAAGATAAATGACTTTAAGATTTTCTAAATGAGGCTCTAAGCAGTTTATATCTTATCTGCTGTAGATTGCTCACATGACATCCAAATTCAATTCAAACATTATTGGCAGAAAAATAATTTGTAATAATTTCTTGTTTTCACGACTAGCGTTTAATAAAGGCATATATTTGTAATTTATCAGTAGAAATTCTCACCCTAAGACTGACAGGTGTCTTAGGGTGAAGGTTGACCAATTTATATCTTTCAGAAGTGAAATTTTATGACACAATAAAATATATTATCTCATTAATGTATATTTTACTGGAATTGAACAATTGATTTGCATATAATCTGCTATGGTTGATAATATGTAAATAAAATAAATCCTACAGTAACAGTTCTGTATATATATTCATCATTGCTAGTTGTGCTTGTGAGCAAAAATGAGGGACTATATGATATAATTTCTATAAGCTATATTTTCAAATTGGTTATTTCTTTACACCAAAAACCTTCCAAGCCCCATTGAGAGTAGCTGTAAAGGCCCAAGACCAATAAACAATATACCAAAAAAGATATGAACTACTTATAACCTTCTATACTACCTCACTTAAAAACTGAACTATCCCTTTTAAATTTTTAATTAAAGGAAGTGAAGAAATGGAAAGACTGAGTCCCTGTGAGTCATAACGCTGAAACGAATAGGACCGAAACGTTGCCGGGTGAGAACACCTGCCTCTCCTTCATGCTGCCGACACGTCGTCCTTTACATGTGTGACTCCTGCTTCCCCACGTCAGAAAAAAAACAAGTTCCGACTGACTTCAATTAAAGGTAGAATGGAAATACTTAGCACTGATTTTGTTTTACTTAAATTGGTCAAAATGTGTTCCAGGAAGGAGTCAGTGACCTCACCACTCACCACCAAGGCTGGACACATATTTATCTAACTCTGGGTTTATCAATAAGGGCTCCACACCTGCTGTCTGCATGTTTCAAGTTAACCCAGATCATCTGGAAATTGCAGGCTTCACAATCCATCAAGGTGAAGGGCTGCAAGGCGCTGGAGTAAAATCAACACAGCCGAGCAAATAGATCTAGGAAAGAAACACAATTTTATAAACAGTTTTTCCTCTCTTCTTTATTATCTGAGTCTGTTAAACATCATAAATCACCCAGATGAGCGATAGAGTGAAGACCTCAGTGAGAGATTTATATCCTAAGCCTTTTTCTAATCCAATATCCCCTGCTTTCCAGCCATTCCCAAAATTCGCTGGCTGTGTGGACTCTGTGGAGGCTCTGCCGGCAGGGGAAGTATTTACATGCACACACACACACACACACACATGTTCGCACACCCTGAGTGACCAGAGTAACAAGAGGAATGTAGCGAGTTGCGCCACATCCCAGCTGGACCGACAGTGAGCACTAGTGGTGTCCTCCTTTGCACTGTGGGATGAAAGGGCATCATCTCTTCCGAGACACGGATGGAACGCCTGGAATTAAGAGAAGGGGAAGCTCTCCGACCGGGACTTGCCTGTGAGACGACCTTGGTTCACTGCTAGAGCAAAGAAAGAGAAGATGGGGAGGGGACGGAAGAGCAAAAGAGAAAGAGGAGAACTCTCATAAAAAAAAGAAAACACTCCCCCATGCCCCACCTGTGATCAATTATGATCTGCAAAATTAGAGACTTACTAGAAAAACCCCAGCCTGTAATAATTCATAATTATCAAAAGAACAGAGAGCAGGGAACTTGCAGAGTTCACAGGCGCTCTGGAACACGTTTAGATGTAGGAGGAGGGGTGTTCGACAACATACAATGTCCTCAGTGTGGCGTCCCAGCTTGGGCCTCCTTCAGCAAACGGCTCAAATGAATCCAATTGTGACTTAGTCATAAACTAATTTTCCATTGTCAGAAACCTTTTTCCTCACCAGTGTTTCTTTTTAAGTCGTTCTTCCTTTTTTTCTGCATAAATGATCTGTGTTGTGCAAGTGCATGCTATTACTTTTCTACCTTGTTAACAAGCAGGGGTTGCATAAATATTAAAATATTTCTGTTTAAAAGAAAAATGATTCTAGATAGAAGCTGTTGTTTGTAGGACTATATCACCCATGTACAGAGGTGTATATTCTTCCTTTAAATCTAAAAAAAAAATAAAAATAGAAATAAATTTCACAGTCTTAGCTTTTTAAGTTATTTCTTAAACTGTGCTTATATTAGTCTCTCAGTTCAAACGACTTCCAGCCTCTGAATCAAAAGTGGAAGCTGATGAAAATCCAGCAGCAATAAACACCTTTTCTCATCGGTTTTTGCTTTGTTTTCGTGACAGCAAGCATTTACTCTCGCTAACATAACACATTTATAGGTCAATTACACTCATTATCCACTGATCTGAGACAAATAAATGCAAGATATTTCAAACTAATTTATGATTTCCACATGTCCCATCCTGGACCAAAAACATGTTCTCTTCCCGGTGAAATCCAAAGCAGAAAGGATGACTCACTAAATGTTTACAGCCTGATGAAAATCACAAGAAATGTTATCTTTTATCTTTATCGTTAGCCCTTATGATTGTAGACAAAGGTCTTATCTTAACGAGGGATTAAGCCAGATAGCTGGACTCAGCGCCTCAGGCAGGTTTTAGCACAGTCATTGCAAAGTCTAAAAGTGCCTCGATACTCGACACAGAGCAGTAAGGCAGGAAGAGATAACATCAGCGGGAACCACGACATTCTAGAAACCCTCTTTGCTTATCACTGCTGCCGCTAAGTCCGTCAAAGCGTTTGAATCCCACATGGCCTCGCAACTGTGAATACTGGATGGGTGGAGCAAAACTCTTTTCCAAACAGTCCCTATGTCAGTGAATATCCTCAAGAACACACTTTCCCTAAAAGAAAATAAACGGATCACCATTTGGGTTAGATCACTGGGAGAAACATAAAGCCAATTTGCAGAGACTGCTCACACTGCAGTGTTAAAGCAGCAGATAATTGGAGGAATAATGTGAAACATAAGCCAAAATTGACATGTGTGATTGCTTTTCCTGTGAGCCAATCGTTCCTATTGCTATCTCCAAATCAAGAGCCATCAACTGTTCTCTTCCCACAGGCTATTTTTGTTATCCTCGACAACATCAAACACACAGTGATCCTAAATGCATCAAGCAATTCTTGTTTTATTATGCTAACACAAAATATCTTGACTGACAAATTTCCTCCAAAAGATGGTGGAAGATGAAGCAAGATGAGGATTCATTTGAGTATAAAAATACACGTTTTGAGCTAAAATAACTTTAGCTGCAGTTACTGAAAGTTGTCTCTAATGCAAATGATACACAAACCATATGCTTGAATGTACAGTGGTGAATTTTAGATATTTAAACTGATCCTGTATGTTCCTAAACATTTTAAAATGCAAAGTTACACTTTTAGCTTTTACTTGGTTGTCACATTAGCTTACATTCCAAGGTAGTACTGATGCAGCCTTTGGTTGAGAATTTTTAATTTCCCTTTGGGATTATTAAAGTATGTCTGATTCTGAGATATAGACAGTTATTAGTTAGATCCCACCCAGAGGATATATTCCAGTTTTGCTTTTGAAGTTTCTCACTCTATTTTGGTAATTCAACTTAACCTATTAATATTTTATATTGTGTTTCCTCCTAATGTTTCTGTGCAATGTTGTTCTCACTGTGCTTTTAAACCCTCAGTAGAATAGCCACAGATCATATACTTGATGGCCAGACTGATCTTCAATAGATGTAAGGTACTATTACTGAACTGAATGGCCTTGATATGGTTTCTTAGTGGAATTGGGGTATATTAGCAACTATGTGACTCAACTATAATTGAGTGAATAATAATTTTTGCCCATTACTCTACATGTAATTTTGTGGTATCACCACCAAATGCAATCCAAAGAGTTTTAGATTGAGTTTTCCTTTTATCTCATATAATACCATTGAATGTATGACAAGATGTTTCATATGTGCAAAAAACTGTGTGTAACAAGTGATTCACATATCTCACTGTTCTTAAAATTTAAAACTTAAAGAATGAATCCCATGTACCATTGCCTTATTTCTGCCCACAGATGATATTTGAAAAATTCACATCATGGAGGCGATGCATGGTGAATCAGGAAATCTGTGGGTGGTGAGGTCTGGATGTGGTCTCTGTTGTGATTGGCAGATGAATTTACACTGGCAGTGACAGCCACACAAACATGAAGAGCAATGTACACCAGAGATAGAGGAAATGAGAGAAAGAGGAAAGGTGTTATGGAGGACACCAGAGGCTCACAGCCATGGAGCTTCAGGCAGTGGCCCCTAGAGATGCCTGAGGCCACAGATGTGAACAAACCTCTCGAAGCATCTAACCATAGAATGAGGAATGTTTCTGAATGGTAAGTTAGTGTTACATCTGATGTCCAATGTTTTTTTTTAAGTCAAGCACCTACTGTAGGCATACAGACTGCTTCTACAAACATTTGTGAAAGAATGGGTCACTATCAGAAGCTCTGTGAATTCCAGCACAGTACCATGATATTGGCCACATCTGCAAAATGGCAAGTTGTGAAATGGTTTTATTTACTAATTATTTAATAGTCCACTGTTATTGATATTGCTAAAGACTGAAGGCTATTGGGAATGATGGTGACTTAGGCAAGATCAGTGGATGCAGAGGTGCACACCTTGCAGAGAGGATGCAGTTTTCTCCTGAGTAAAGAGCAATTGATGCCCTTTTAATAACTCAATACCAGTGCATAGAGAGCTCTGTGGACTGAATCTGAACCTTTTATCACCAGCTGCAATAAAAGCAAGTGCGGTTTCAAATATGACAGAACTGGGTTTTTGAGCTGTGAGAGAGACAAACTTGTCTGGTAATTTACATGAGTCTGTTTCTTTCTCTAAATTCCATCAATATGGACCTTCGATGTTATTTCATTCTGACTAATTATGAATAATGTCATAGTCCCAATATCTTGAACATTTTTGTTTAGATCCCCTTTCTTCGTCATAATGATCACACATAGTGCACATTTCATGCAGAAAGAAATAGATGAAAAATGAAACAATGGCAAAAACCTTGTAGAAAGCTTGTCAGACATTAGACAACCCTGTGATGTCTGTGCATCTGGATAGAGGTACTAAGCTGTTATCAGCATCCAGTCAGCTGGAGTCTGATTTACCTTTGCAGGAACAGGTATTAACACCAGGTCAGAAATAGTTATGTTTGGTATATGACCATAACCAGAAGGTGTTGGGGTTGTGGCAAAAGGGAATTTTATTACCATTGTCCCAGTCAGAAGTGAACATTATTTCTACCAGAGGTGGCCATTGTGTCTCAAGACAGTTAAGTAAAAATATACGGTACTCCTAGCATTTTCATGTTGTATTCAAATTCCCTTAATATTTTTTTAAAAGAACCGAAGAACCATTGTCTCATTGTGCAATGACAGTGAAACCCTACATCCTTCCATCTAAACCCTTCAAATGGAACACCTTCACCTTGGGTGGATCTTTCTTCACTTCCACAGCTCTCCAAACACATCACGTGCATTTATCAAATTAGGTCTATTTAAACCATATTGGCTTACAAATCTCCTTTTTGTGCTTGATAAAAATGAAATTCATATTAGAGCCAATGATGACTTTATGTTTAGACCTGCCAAAAGGACAACCACAAACATTATTTAGTTCTATTTTGTGACCAGGGTAACGCTGCTGAAAATATTTTTCTGCTGGGTTACGAAGAGGTCTCTAGAAGATTCCTTTAGTGGGAGGCCAAATCTCCTTCCTAAAAGCCTTCAATGGATTTCATTAAGTTAACAGCTTGCAGTCAGCATAGAGACACGAAGTCAGGCTGTTGTGTCATGATAAATACTCTTCCAAGCACTGCGTGTCATTGTTGGTTGTCAAACTAAGGTATGTGGAGGTGGGGGTACCATTATGATGCTAAATCACTATAAACACTATGTCCTACAGTTATTCATACCTTTTTGGGTTTTTTTTAGAGTTAAAGAAAAGATGCTTTTACTTTTTTAGTAGGAGAGCAACCATTCATATGAAAAATGTATGACTGATCTCAAACATCTCAATCTCATGAATTTCTGTCGTTGAAATTCATTTGCGGTTTTGTAATACGCTGCGGCTTAATTTGATACAATGCTAGAGTTTTAACTTAAAAGATTTATATGTCATTCATTATTTATGTGCAGCTTTGCAACAGCACAGATCGTTCTCAAAAAAGTATTTTTATGAAATGTTTTAGAATTAAAGATGACTGAGGTTAAGCCATGCAAACAGCCCAGTAAACCACAAAGTTATGCTTGATTATGTTGAAACATAAATCAGGAACGTATCTATTATAAATCAAAATTATTTAATTCCCAAATGCAGATTTGTGATAGCCCTCCTTGGGAAACTTTTACTCTGTGGCAGCTTTAATTTAATGGATGTAAAGTCACACAATTCTTGCCTGTCATACCACCACATATGTAATTGCACAAATTTTCAAAAAATGCCCTAAACACCTCATACATAACAGTTTTCTGGGATAATTTGATTGCACAGATGCCTCTCTGGATCCCCTGTGTCAATGTACATGATTTCGGAGAAAAACTAAAAATCTGGGATCTGTGCCAACAAGCACCCAGGTGGTTCATTTAGGAATCATCCAAACAGCATTACATGTTTCTTAATGCATATGTTTCTTGAAACCACTAAGATTACCCTCTAATTCTTTCTCTCTGTGTGCACAAACACAAGCCTTGCTCCTCAGATGCCTTGACAGTTCAACTTCATAAGCCCATGTGTTTTTGCAAATGGGATGATGTGTGTGCTCACATTAAAATTCATAGCCAGCTACTTTCCACATGGTCAGGCATTTTAAAAGCAAAGAAAATAAAATAAACAGATGTTTCAAGGCAGCTTTATTTTTAATATATGTTAGATTGCTTGGATTTCTCTCTGCTTTCATTTACACGAATGTGTGAAGAGATAAACCAAAGTTAAATTAACAGCTTATTGGTATAGATTTGCAGTAACTTAACTGGTTTTTGTTCCTAAAATAGTTTAAAAAATTGAATGATATCACACAGGGATCCTGATGGATGAATATCAAACAGGTACATTTTTATTAGTGTTGTGATTTTTGATCCTTGATTCATATTTGTCTCATCATTTGGTCTGTATTGTAACGCTACAAACATAGAAAATAATTATGCAGCCCCCCCACTTTTACAACCAAGATACTTTTACCGACAACTTCAAGTCAACCAGGTGTCTGAATGTTTTATTGTGCCAGTTATAGTAATTTTACAGTCAACCACTATCCTCCAACAGTGAAATGGCTCGTAGGTTAGGTTGATTGGAAGTGCTACATTAGCTGTTATGGTTAGCTGTTGGCAAAAGAAGTGCACCAGACCCTTAAAGCAGGTGGTTTTACTGGTTGACTGTACGATTTTCTGCTCTTTTATAGTTGTGCGAGAACTTTTCGATTGGGCCGTCTTTCAGCCTGATTGTGCATCGTGTAGTGCACAGGGGGTAACAAGGGGCGATCAGCCTTTCACGACCACCTCCTGAACAGGAAAGGTCGGGAGAAAATCAAACAGGGTTGAAATTCAGTCGGCCGTCTGGGGCAAATAGCTCATTGGGCATGCGCAAAAAAGGACTCTTCTTCTTCTTCCTCTAAGAAGAAAACACAGAAGCATGGCGGGGGTGGAGTTCTATGGAGTTCTATCAGTAAAATTGACAGACCGTAGTAGTCACGTTTGCTCAGCCATGTCTTTGTCCAAATATGTCGTCGCCTTTTCTTTTTAGGGTTTTCTGCACAAAATTGCAAAAATTACCAAGGCAGTGCATCGACACTTCCATCTTTTTTCTCTTCTAGTTGTTTGGCTTCTGGATCGACAAGTCCGAGTTGTGCCATCACACTGCGGAGCTGAGTTTGACGTGGTTTTTAGACGTACAGTGTGAGCAGGTAGCTCCCACTGTGTGAGCTATACCTGCTTTCAACGATTTAAAAAAATCATACAGTGTATGCTCGGCCTTAAAGGGGCATTACAAGTTTTCTTATGATACTGCCACTTGTGGCCAAAACATAGAATTGCAGCAGTGTTCTGCGCTTTGTCATAGCTTGCGCTCATACTTAACAAGTTTTTCTTTTTACTTTTTTCACCTTACGTGGAGCTGCTATTGGTGTCTGAGTTGAACTGGATGTAAGTTTATTCTAAATAGTCACAAAATCCACCGTGATTATAACTCTTTGATTGCTTGCTAGGTCGGACCCATTTAATAAGGACATGCTTGATATCAAATCCACGAGACAGTGCGGGAACTCCAGACCCAAAGTAAATTCCGGAAAGCAAAGCTTCGTGCTTACAGATGCATCAGGTGCAGAACCACTAATTTGTCAGTCTGCTCAATAATCGATGTTTTAGGCATATGGTCAAATAAAAAGATATTTTTCAGTAGAAACATATAATGTTGTCCTCTGCGTGGTTTAAATATAGCAAACCTTCTGTAAATTGAAAAAAAAAATTCTATTCGAGATAGAAATTTTTGAAAGTTACTTTACTGTTACTTTACTGTCTACTCACTATTCTCTGAATTAAAAATGATAATAATTATACATAATAGAAAAACACACCAAGAAAATTACAGTGGTCCAAACATTATTTTTGGGAAACTCTCAACCCCCTTTTTATAAATGTTTTCAAATTACAAATTGTGTTTTGTCAGGGCACAATAAATCCGCTATGATTGTGACTAGACCAGTGAGCGAAGTTTTCAACCTTTTTTAAATCTATTACGCCAAAGAAACAATATAAATGCTTTTGATTGTATTCACAAATAAAAAGAATGTTTCATAAAGTTTTCATAATGGGGTGGGGGTGAGGTGATATTATAAACCACTTTGCTACAGACTTTCATTTAGTGAAAAAAAAAGATCTCTCAATATTCCTTGTTTTGGTTGTTTTCAACTTCAGATTTACATATCTAATTGCTTAGAGTTTTATTTATTTTAAAAATTAAAAAGGATACGCCATGTGGAGACCCAAAGGAAGACCCAGGACACACTGGAGGAACTTTGTTTCTTGGCTGACCTGGGAACTCCTTGGGATTCTCCCGGAGGAGCTGGGCCAAGTGGCTGGAAGGAGGGACGTCTAGGCATCCCTACTTAAGCTGCTACCCCTGCAGTCCTTCTTCCGATAAGCGGAAGAAGATGGATGAATGGATGGAGTTTAATTATCTTTCTCTTGTTGAGATCAAAGAAAAGTTTTTTTTCCATATATTGAATAGTGGTTAAAGGAAAATTATCTGTAAAATCATGTTATATTTATCCTAAAGTAAAAAAAAAAAGGGTCATGGATTACTAATATAGAGTTCTCAAAAGTTTCACCATATTGGAAAAGAAAAGTAACAAAAAGACTTTAATTTTATTGACATTCAAAGAACTACTGTTTATTCCACAATTGTTTTTATTTTTTAATTTTAACAAATGGTAAGCAGTCTAAAAGTTATAATATATCGGAACAGGAACCAATCACAAGTGTGAATCAAACAAGCTATTCCATGGAAAATGTCTGTTATAGTCAATTTCTTGTAGCTGTGACTCACTGTGTTTATAAACATATTATGGCTAAAAGATGACAAGAACTTCATGGTTTACACCTGTCTATCTTACCTACTTGCTACCTGTGTAATCCTGTACAAAATGTGAAAGTTTAAAAACAATCACCTTTTAACAATGAAAAGCAGCAATCCAAAAAAATTCCAATATGACAGAGTTCTCCTAAAATTGACAGCCTCTTTCACCATCTCAGAACCAATCAGCCCCCCAACTTCTCTTCTCCGGCATCTTCTAACCCCTGCCAGTCTCTGGGAAACTCCCAGTGTGCTCTCTGCTTAACCAGTAACCGCAGGAAATGAGCCCCAGAGAGCACTGAAGTTTAATAAAAAATAAATGAATGGGGTGTTCCCGGGACAGAATGAATGAATGGGGAAAGAGGCAGAGACGTGATCGTCGGTGCCCGGAAGTATTGGGAAAGGTTAAGGAGAAGACAAAGAAGGGAAAAATTTCAACTGAATGTGAATCCACTGTTGTGGGTTTCTGTGCAATAAAGAATCAGAGAAATCAAAACAAGCTGCCTATGAAGAGACATAGTGGATTATTTAAAACTGACTCACATCTTCTTTAACCTTTGTCTTCATGTTCTGTGGGCGTAGAGCCTACAAACACAATGCAAAACACACTCAGATGCAATTTGCTTGTGCGTGCATGCATGTGTGTGTGAACAGAGATAGCTGCATAGATCCCTTTCTTCCCTCTCCTGACACAATAACTCTCATGCACTGAATGGAGGGACAAACATTCCAGACATGCCACATGTCGGGGCTGCTGGCGAATCATTAAACAGTGGAAGAGAAACTGCAGGATACCCTCTTTTCTCCCACGTCCTCTCTAATTACTCTTATACCTGTAATTGATGTAAAGCATGAAACAGCTATTAACCTAAAGTGAAGGGGGGGTGGGGGTGTTCTGCCTGGTATTTGAATGTGAGCGGATGCATTTTATGGTGTGATACATGATAACTCTATAAATTAGGAAACGGATATTATCTTCCTTTGCCAGCTGACTGCTCCCACGATTCCGGCTCACCTCCAGGGCTTCAGAGGAAAGAAGAAAAAAAAAACTTCTCCAGCAGCAGACATGACAAAAGATTTGGCACGGAAACAACATCAACAAATGCAGCTTTTAGCGAATCCTTGGTGATTCAGAAATGGTGCTTGTTGGATATCTAAAAACAGCTCGCATGCCCTCAGGGCCCTGCCCCTCTTTCATAGTGTGGCCCATTTAAGTGTCTGAAGTGTAACACCAAGCAGTCTATTGAGAGGCAGGTGATGTGCAGAACAAAGGGTGGATTCAGCACCTCAGTGACACAGTGGGAAAGAGATGAGTGATTATTAGCCCCACAGAGGGCCCTGACGGACCGTTTAAAGGCAGCTTCCTTTGATTGTGACAGTGTAATTGTTTCACAGATACAATCACGTCAAGTACTTACCTGAGGCTGGGGAAACTGGACTTTCATTAAAGTGCGGGATTGTCTCCAGGCCGCTCTGTAATTGTGCCTGTTGTCTTGTTTTGTGATTTTGTCGTCCTCTGTTCCCTTCTCCTCTGAGGTAATCCAGAGGTGTGTGAAAGGGTAGGAGCGTGTGACGGTGTGAAGACTACATAGGGTTTAAACTCACAAGGCAGA
Organism: Cyprinodon variegatus; assembly: GCF_000732505.1. NCBI lineage: Eukaryota > Metazoa > Chordata > Actinopteri > Cyprinodontiformes > Cyprinodontidae > Cyprinodon > Cyprinodon variegatus. The sequence continues at coordinate 185,408 of NW_015151101.1, forward strand.
CTCTGTTTAAAAGTTAATGAAGCAGACGGTAATGGTAAAAAAAAAAATAAAACAAAAAAATTGCACACTGCACAACATTCACTGTATTTTTCTTAAAAATGTTTGAACATATGGGTAGTCACTATAAATTGTAAGAATACGGTAAAATTGAAGCTTTATAATAAAAGTAAAACTGACTGCATTTTATTGCAAAAAGTAATAAAAAAAAAGAGAGTTTATGGTCATTGTTGTATTTATTCCCACTTAAAAAGCTATGAACTCAGACACCTATAAGTAAAAAATTACTAGTAGCTAATAAAACGGACGAGGAAAAAAGATGTCTCTAATTAAATCAGTAATTTTACTTTATGAAAAATGTTTGGCAAGTAGAGAACATTAAAAAATGCCAACATGGCCGATTTTGGTCATCCAAGAAAGTTCAGCCCTTGAGCAGACAGCAGAATGCTAAACTCTCCAACATTGGACCTAATAAACTCTTTAAACTCTTACAGTATTACTGTTGCTATGAGAGCACATGCTTGGAAACAAAAATCAGACAGCAGACAACAAGCCACGAGGGGGGAGGGGGGGAAGAAAATCCAAACGTATTCCAACACTAAAAAAAACAAAAAACAAAGTTTTTTGTAGAATTAGTAAAACCAGGTTAAATTTTCTTCTTTAAATAAATCACTTTAATTTCCAGAGCTTATAATGATATTAAACATAGGTTTACACATTTCTAAATGCAGAATGGTAAATGTATCAGTTGTATTTACTATGCCTGTATGACAGGCATAGTAAATACAATAACAGAATATTAGTAGTAAAGCTAATGAGGTACAACTCTTTGTGTTTCTCTGTCTTTTTAATCACACCTGTTCCCATATATGGTGCAGTGGCATTCTGTGCAGCTTAAGCAATATATAGGAACACTGTTTTGGTTCATAGTTAATTTGACAACAAAGAGCAGAAAATAAAATAAATGGATTACTAATTACACATGTTACTGCCATAACATGAAAGAATGATCATATACAGACATCATAGGTGGATCATGTCTCAATTGGCCACGTCATAACACATGATCTGAAGCAAAGGGCTGCATGGTGCTTACTTAATCTCCTTTTATTTATTGATTCTGTGTTTTTGTGAGGTTTTTATAGCATATAATACAATTTTTGGGGTTAAATTTTTTGTTATATAACCCTAATTAAAGGAGTCTTGTAAATTGGCAAAGTGCTGTAGTGAATGAACAGTCAAACATTAAGAATGTTTCACCTACAGTATTTCAGTTATGCATAAATAAAAGATTTCTATACCATCTGCATAACTATAGTGTTGATGTGTCAAAACCTGAAGGTTATGTCAGCAGAAGACCGTGTATATGAGTAAAGAACTTGTGCAGAAATCAAGATTTTTTATATTAAATTCTAAATTCAACATTGTCCTTTTTCCCATTGCTATGCCTAGGAGCCCCATCATGGCCTGTGGATCGTCAGTCTTTTGGCTCAAGCATATAAGGGCGAACTATTTGCAGCTGGAACGCTCAACTCTGTCTGAGTTGTATCCCTCAGGGAAAAGTCCATCAAACCAAATAAAAAATGATTCAGAATCCAGGTTGTAATATGTCAAATTTCACCTTTCTTGGCTTATGTTTACTAAAGCCAAGAAATCACCTTTAAAATTGCTTCTTTCTATCTCTCCTTGCAACAGGAAACACCACAATGTGTTGGCATACCTATTAAACACTTTAAGATTCATTGGAAAATGCATATTTATTAATCCTACTTTTTTTTATAAGGCTAAACATGTACATCTTAGCAGCTGCTTTAAAACAGAACTTATAATGTCTAGTATATGATTCTAACACAGCATAAGTCCAGTATTTAACATCTCTTACTCCAGTGCCTTAGCATATTTTTCTAAAAAGGAACAAGACATAAATCAAAGTCCGGGAGTAGAGATAGAGCTGAGAGAAGAATAAACACCAGAGGACAATGTAAAACTTCTCACTTAATCCTGTTCTCTTCCAAAAAAAAGAAAAAAAAAGAAAAGCAAACTGGGCTCTGTGTTTGTTTTTGATTCAGCAGGCTGAGATGACACAGTCTGTTGGGTGCTCTATTGGCCATGTGGTCTGGGTCCACTGAGCGTGGCTGCGTGTCCAAGGGCCGAGCTGATTAGATAATAAACCACAGGACAAGAAAAAGAAGAGGAGGCAAAGCATTTTAGGGTTTCTTACCTTTCACTGGTGCATCATATGTCAAGATACAGAAATAACTTTATTTGCAGCTGAACAAACATCTAAATATGTAGACATTCAAAGCTTTGACATTAAGCATCTGTCAGCAAGTTTTTACTATGCATGTTATCAGGAATGGATTAACCAAAACTACTTAAAGGCAGTTGCATACTTTGTAAACACAATGTGCTTCAGTTTTCAGCTTTAGCAATTAGAGGTTAAGAGCCAGTTGCAAACTGCAGATTTTGCAACTTAGTAAATGCAACATATGAACAGTTTCTGGTGTGAAATGTTGCGGATTGTTTGATTTGAAAATGATTAGTTCCAGAGTAATAACAGAACCCCAGCAGACTGTCAGTCGTGATTTGGCAAGAGGAAACACACAGGCACACAGCTGAGGTCTCAAGAGAACAGCTCTCCCTCAGCTGTTTCTAAAGGCACCCTGAAGAATCTTTCATTAAAGACAAATAAATTACTGTTATTATTTCTTCCATCTGTCATGCTTTGGCCAGCGCCTGTTACATAACCATGTCCCCTTCCTCTTGGTTTTGTGTTCACCTCTGTGTTTAAGTGATGCATTTGTTGTTAAATGATAAACATACACCAAGGACAACACAAGGTACACTGACCCCTGTCTTCCATCTTTAACCTCATAATCACTCTTTGAATTGAAAAGCTGCTGAAAGTATGGTTCAGATCAAGTGCAAGGCAGGAACTACAGAGAATGTCTACAGTATATCAATGCGCTGCATGGTATTTTCCATCGCAACTCTCAAATTAAGCATTATTTGCAGGTGTTGTTGATATTAACTTTATGTTTTCCTCCTGTCTTTTTTCTTTCCAAAGACAGTAAATCTTGAACTATATTCTGTGTTTCACTGTTTAGCTCTTTCCTGGACAGAGCAACTGCCAAAGATAAAGCTGCCATAAACTGTACGCATTCTGTCCTTTTTTCCATTGCCTTTTGAAAGTACTCCTGGCTGAATTGTTTGGTAATTGTCTGTTTGATAAAACCATAACAATTTATTGAAGATTGCCTCCAATGATTCTTTTTTGTTACTTTGTCTGCAGAGCAACAATATGTGTATATTCCTTCTTTATATAAAATACTAATGGTTCAGCATGGACTTGTTTCACTTCAGCCCCATTTCAAAAACACTACAAGGTGGGAATGAAGAGCATTTTGCCACCTTGAAAACCCCTTAAGCTTGAGTGCCCCCTTTAAAGGGGGCTGGAGCTCTTCTTCAACAATAATAAGGATGAAGCTTACCAATTATAAGACTGACACAAAATTGTCATACGTCCAGATCAACTTCATTTTAGTATGAACTGATAACATGCCTAAAAAAACTCAAGTAGCCAAAAAAAAGGAAGCATGAACCTCAAACCGGGTTTTTGATTTGGTGAGCCTGGTTTCAACAACACACGTAGCAGCGCTAAATGATTAATTGCTAATGAAAACCAACACTGAATAGGCCCAAGTCATAAGCAAAACTCTGATCTTTTGCAGCTGACCACTTAAAAAAGTCCTCCAAAAACATAAGCAAAACCAAGCAAAGAACATTAAATCTGTCCTACCTTTCCTGTCTTTTTCATCTCAAGTTATTTTTCATCTGAATAAAAGTCAATTTATTCAACCGACATCTTATTCTTTAGCTAAAAACGTCTTCTTCTCTCAGCACTACAGTATGCCCATGTTTGGAAACCACCTGTGCACTCATCACAAAGAACTCTGCTACTCTCGCCTCTGTTTTGCACGGGCTTCTGTCTATCTCAAATTGGCGCTTATCACTGGATTCCGTAGAATGCTACCTTTCTAAAGATGTATGAAGTTCCTTGATTGGACAAACGGTTATTTAGGTACTCCTATGTTGTCATGACTCAGGATAGAAGGACCCAGTATTCAAGGTGAGACAGACATTCGGATAATTCAAAGCGTTTATTTTGAAACGGAGCGGGCTGCGTCTATTACTGGAATCTCTGTTGGAGAAAAACACCGGTTAGTGACCATGATAATTTGATGGAGGATGATTATCAATCTGAGTCACTAACCTGTTTCAGTCCATCCCCAACGAGATGGCGCTCAGGGACTTCCTGTCTCTGTGGGCTCTCATGACAGAAATGTTTTGTGGATTGTGTCTCTTTACCAGAGGGACCAGTATTAATAGGAAAAGTCTTCTTTCCACTGCTCTATGTTGCTACAAAGAACTGAGGATTTCTGTGAAATCTTTGACTTTGCTGTTGGAGGTCTCAGGCATCCAGGTTATAGTCATTCCAAAAAAAAAAAAAAAAAAAGTAAAAAACAATCCACTGAACTTTGTTTTGAAGTTTGAAGACATTTTGCTTCCCATCCAGGATGCTTTTTCAATTAAAAATGTCAGGATGGCCTCGAACTCAACACTATCCTGACATTTTGTATTGAAAAAGCTTCCTGGATGGAAAGCGATAGCTCTTCAAACTTGGAAACAAAGTCCAGTGGATTGTTTTTCTTTTTTTTCTTTTGGAATATCTATGATTTGTGCAATTGGATGGGCTTCCATGGTAAAGATTTCTACCGTGTACATGTAATCATCTACTGACTTTCAGATAATTCAGTAATCTGTATCTGACTATCTAGTAGTGTAGTTTTAAAACAAGCTGTTTGGACTTCAATTTGGATCAAATTGGATTCTTTATAACTGGTTATGAATTGGACCTTGATAGCCATTAACCTGTGAGATAAAGTAATTATTTACAGAGCAAAGGAGGAGACAATGTAAAACAGCTGCATGGATCATCCATCTGTGATTCAAGTGTTAATACAGTAAATTATTAATCCAATACACTAAACTCAGCCTTTTACTAGACTCTGATACATGCTATTTTAAATGGAAACATAAAAGCACCTTTAATGTTATTCAATAATGTACAGAAAATATGTTTTTGCTCCACAACAAACTTAAACAAAATATCTGAGAATTGAATTTTCATTGTGCATTATGAATACAGGATGAGGTTAAACAACAACTGACTGTAGTCCCTTCTAATTCTTCTTTTTGATAAACAAAATTTATATTCCTCAATCCATCCATCGGTCCATCCATCTATCTTCTCCCTCTTTTTCTGTCAGGGTCGCAGTGGGGCCAGTGCCTATCTTTGGCAGTCTATGGGAGAGAGGCGGGGTACATCCTGAACAGTTCGCCACAGTGTACCTAGGTGTCTCTGTGCAACACAGAGACACACACACTCACACCTAAGGACAATTTAGATAAGCCACTTAACCTAACAGTCATTTTTTTGGACTGTGGGAGAAAGATAGAGTACATGGAGAGAGCTCACTCATGCACAGGCAAAAATGCAAACTCCATGCAGAAAGACCAGGAACTATTTCAGAAACCTTTCAGCAAGGCAACAGCACTTCAAACTGCACCACCATGCAGCCCTATTTGTAAATAATTTTTAAATTTCTCATTGGCTTCTTATCATATGCTGTATATTTTTACTCTGATGCAAGCCGTTCTTATTCATTTTCTTCAGTCGCTGTAGGGAAAAAACTCTGCAATCATGAGTTCATTTTCTCTGCTACTCTGAAACTTCTCCCTTCATAAAATAACATTTGTCATGTTTTTCCTCATAAAACTGTGTGTTGTAAAGATGTTGATAAACATCAGAGTTTCAGCAGGTTGGAGCCTCTTATTTTTAAAACAAGGACATCCTAGCATCCCCCAAGGGGATGGGTTAAATGCAGAGATATTATATACTCTAATAATTCCCTCTCGGATTATTGGAGTGTATAAAAATTGTACTGCCACTCTCATATACACCTTCTAATGTCATATACATACATTCTTCTACATTTAGCCATACTTTCTCCTCTCTCGTGCATACATTCTACTCTCAGACACATATATACAGTATTTCGAATTAAATAATCCATGCTTTGAGTGACACAAAAAGACCTTAGTCAAATAGCAAGCAATTCTTAAATCAGGAAATGCACTGCATATTCCATGGCATATTTCAACAGAATATGTTTAAAAAAATGTATAGTGAAACAATTCAATTTGATCCTTTTTTCTTATCTTTTTGTTTTGTATATGTTTGAGGTGAGGAGCAGTAAAACTGAACCCTTGATTGTGACTAGATCTTTTATCTAGATAGAATATAAACATGGTCACAAAATTACCCTTGGAGCATAACGTGAACAAAGGACTCTGGGGAATCTTGTTGCATTTTTTCTAAACACAACCCAAAATACTTCTGAAATACTTTGTAATGTGATTTAAAGAGTAGAATATATACATGTAGAGGAGAATATATGTCTATTTGTGGAAGAATATATGTATATAAGACGAAAATATGTAGTAATAGATAAGATATATGTATTCGAGAGTGACGGTATGATTTATGGCTTGTATGGCCCCTCATGATGATTTATTATGTTTTTCTGGAAGTTAAATGTGTCAGGATAATAAACCTCCTGTTTCAAAAGAAGTCATAAAACAATGTTGATTATCTGCAGATCAAATCTATTCAGCTTAAATGAATCAAACCAACTTATACTTCAAAAAAACATACCTGAAAGTTAAACTTGAATTTGTCTTAAATCTTTGTTTTTATTTTGAGGTGCAAAAAATATTCCAAACTTGCTTAAATAGGTCAAAATTAGTACAATAAATGAGCAATGATAAGGTGATTTTACAAAAGATTTTTTGGTTAATTGAGAAATAAAAAAAAACAGAAAAGTATAAACAAATAAATGTTTTTTTAAATTTAAATAGTTTCTTCCCTATACTCCTAAAGTATTGTAGTCAGGCATTTTAAAAGCAGTACCCTGCTTTTAAAATGCCTGACTAGAAATTATGTGTTCAATAAAAAAAATAAATAAAAAAAATCATGATAATTTGCAGATTTTTGATTTCTTTCCTCTTTATGCCCTTAATGCTATTCTCAGCACAAACTCCATCAGTTCCAGTCGTGTGACCTACAACCATATTCATGTGTAGATTCAGATGCACATCCACAAGAATGTATTAAAATGCCATTCTAAATATCCAGTCATACACTTAGGGAGCACATATGGAAGCTTCGCTGCTGGATAATGAGGACGTAAAATGACAGGAGACACCAATATTGCACTCCCTTTAGTGTGTTGGAATGTTTCCACGAGTCTCAGAGCTGTGTGCTCCACACAGGAGGGTCCCTCTTTAAGTCAGATTTCATTCCAATAGACTTGGGGAGGTTCTGTTAACGGGCCTCAAGGAGCAAAATCATAACACTGACCCTGATGGGAATGACCATTTCCAGCTCCCCAACTTAATGAGGCTCCGGGTCCTTGTGTGTGTTGGACCTACCTCTCGCCATCATTTCTCACGTCCGCCGGATCAGATTCACTCCCTTCTCACAGTAAATCCAGAGAGCAGTGGGCCTGATCGACGTTAATTACCGGCACTCCTTCGAGGAAGTTTGCACACTCGTCAGATGACTGGACAGGGCCGTTAATGTGGCGTGCACATGTCCGTGTGTGTGTGTGTGAAAGGGGAAATTGAGTTACTATAACAGGAGATGAGCAAATTGAATTCTCACACCATATATCCACACAGTGGGACAGTTTTTACCTCTGTCCTTCCTCATCACCCAATCTCTCACAACCCCCTCCTTCAATTCCAACATGGCTCAGTCTCTTGCTCCAAGTTTATAAGTGCCTGTGCCCCCAGAATTTAAAATAATAATATCGGGTTTCCAGGCAGGTAAGTGCATCCAGACATGTTATCTGTGATATCACCGGTGCTTTAGCCCTCTTCCTCCTGCTGCCTCTTGCTTGTGCGCTCTCTTTCTCCCCCTCTTTCCAGGTTATCTTTTTCTTCTCCTAAAACTGTACAGTGAAACACAATAAGTCACATTATATACTTTGAGGAAAGCGTTTTCTGCAGCATCTTGTCATCGTTTAGGTGACCGGCAGCTGTTTGAAGTGTTCTCGGGTTCGGAGCTCATCGTATAACAGTGACGGCTCGGCTGCACAACAGCGTATTATTTACCCAGATAGGGTTAATTGCTGAATAAAAGAATGGTTCTTTTCAGTTGACCATTGTAAAGCTTTACCCACCATTCTTCCAAGCTTTTCTCAACACACACAACTGCACAGATGTAGAAATATGAGCATACTTTCTAAAAGCACACACACAAGGATACATAAATAAAAATAAAGATAGCTACAGTATGCATGAAGACAAAAAAATGTTAGGAGAATGCAAGCAAGGAAGCAAACAAACTTACCCTAACAAAGAAAATGGCTTTTTTTTTTTAAAAAAAGGGCTTTTTTTTATCCATTTTGTAAAATATAAATATATATATATATATCTATAAAAAAACAACAACTCAGATGATGATACCAAGTACACGGTAGAAATCTTTACCATGGAAGCCCATCCAATTGCATCAGTCATAGACATTCCAAAAGACAAAAATAAAAAAATACACAAAAGAAAAAAAGCTTTAATTGTCCAACAATTCCCAAATAGAGACAAAACAGCATATCTGCTTAATAATTCTCAAAAACATAGAATTGCAACACTGCAAAATCGGTTTGATTTTTCCAATTTTATTGGTATTTTCAGAATAATATTCTGAAATCAACTCTGGTTAAATGTTGAAATAAATTGCAACCATACAGCAGCCTGATGACGCCTTACTCTGATTAATATAATGTTAAAATATCTTAGCAGTTTATGCAATGTCACACGGTGTGTGTGGATAGTGTGTGTGTGGGTGTACCTGTCTAGTCCTCAGAGTGAGGACCATTTTTCCAATTTCACCATCAAATTGAGGACCAGTTGTTGCAAAGTTAACACATTTTGCTTGTCCTCACATGCAATTTTGCTAATAGTTAGGTTTAGGGCTAAGGTGTCAATTGGTTAGGGTTAGGGTGAGGTATGCGTTGGTAATGGTTAGGTTTAGGTTTTAGCTTTAGGGTTAGGGCATAGAAAGCGTTGAAAATGACACATGGTCCTTACTAGATATAGCAGAACAAGTAAGTGTGTGTGTGTGTGTGTGTGTGTGTGTTTGTTTGATGTAGTGGGTGGTGTGCTGTAATTAAACCATCTTCATTCTAAAAGTCCAGCAGAACTCTGAAAAATATTTCAATCTTTAGGCTTTTTTATTATTTTAACTAGGTTAAATAAATATGTAATCTGTATCACCTGTGGAGTCAGTAGGGACTTAAATGTGTAAATTCACAAATAGCACAAATTTAAAAACCTAGCATTTGACAGTTCAATCATAACTGGCTGTATACAAAGATAAAGTAGTTCAACTTTGTTGTAATATTTTCTGATCCTTATGGTCGATTGAAGTCTTTCTGTTGTTGTAGCCTGACCCAACAGCCAAAAAGCATGAATTAAAAACCGATTCAGTCCTTCTTCAATCAGAAACAAATTCCACAATGAGATTTGTTATATTGATCCCATAGCGTTTTTGATTTGATGTATTTATTAATTACCTTCAATATTGGATTCTTTGTTTTTTGCCATCAAAGTGAAAAGATTCTTCCATTTGCACTCATCAGACGATTTTTCTGTTGTTTGCTAAACCCCCCCATCAATAGTTAGAATTTTTGCTTATTGATTGATGACTTACTATTGTTTGCATATGTGTGTGTGTGTGTGTTGACATAAAATGCAGCGGGAACACTCTGAGGAGTGATAATCCATTAACTTTTCCATCAGCTCCAAAACAGATGGGATGTCTCACAAAAATGCACACTCCCAATCTGCTGCAGCTTTTATCTGAATGAAGCTATTATTGCTTGCTCAATCTGATGACATACGATGGTGTTCTGTTGGCATGAACTTAATATTTTCAGGGTGTTTTTTAGTGGGCTGTGAGTAAGAAAGAGGAGTTAATGCACAGCAGGGATGGAGAGGTAATGAAAGAAAATGTGAGAAAGAAAGAGAGGTTAAATAGCTCCCACACTTCAAGGCAGGATGGCAGGTTGGACAGGGCTTGACAAGTTCCAGAACAGTAGTCTCTCCTGATCCCCATTAGCAGCAGCCTGACAGTATTTCTCCTTTGAAGAGCAGAAAGTCAACACTCCATTTGTGGAGATAAGCTGCAGGTGAGGGAGCGAGCTCTAAAAAATAGCAGAGAATAACACAAGACACACACAAAAAAAACAAAACAGGAAAGGTTAAATAAATTAACCTGTTGTCCATCATACATTGTTTTGTTGAGCTTATATATATAAATATATATAATTTTTGAACAGTTTAAATGTTCTATTTTCTGAATAACTTAATGCAATGACTTCAAAATGAACTCAGTCACCAAAAGCCATCATGGTTCACGCTCTCTGTCCGTGTGACCTGAACGTGTCTTAAAAAGAGCTCTCACTCTCACAGTTCAGAACCTCTTATTCCCCATCTTACCCCAGCTCTTCAAACAAGCCTGCATTGATTAACTCAAGAGAGAGAGAAGAAGGTTGGGGTGGTGCTTTGCTATCCACCTATTAATTATATGGCCTTCATTAACACTGGGCTGATGAATGGCCTCTGCTGGAAAGGCGAGTTAAGAGGAGGTGTTAACACAGCACCTGCCTGCACTCATGTGGCCACTTATTAACCAACAATGACCTTCCACATCATAAACCCACCGCCTGGCTATTTGCTGTCTAATAAATGGAGCCCCTCTTTCTCTGCCTTCCACTCCCCAACCCCCTATTCCAAAGCTGGACCCCTTTTAGTTGAGTCCCTCAAAGTTTATTGTTCTGGTGGGGGGAAAATGCATGCCTGTAAACTTCAGACACCTGGATTCAACTAAAATACAGATCCATGGGACCAAAAAGGAGTTAAGTAGCATAGGTTGTTAATGGATTGATGAAGAGCCTCTCCGCAAGCCCTCTGAAGGGGAGACAGAGGAAACTATGTGTAAGCGACAGAGCTTTACTCTCTTGACATTGTAGCTAATGGTAGAAGTTAGGCAGTACTCAAATACCAAGCTAACTTTGTATTAGGTCAGGATGAGGGTAGTCAAGAGAGAGATTAGAGCTTTTTTTAAACATGGAGCAAGTTATATTGTTTGATTTTGCCTTAAGATAAAGTAATGGCTTATTGCTGTAATTAGGTTTGCAAAAACATTGCATTTCCATGTTGAAGAACTGACAAGAGGGTTATACACGATATTTATAGTCAAACATTGGAATGTCCGTGCAGTTTTAATGTTGATTCTTTTTTTTGCTTTTTTACACAAAAATAATTGTTCCCCTTCCATTTTGTGAATATTTTCATCTAGCTTTTCATAGGACAACATTCACACTTTGATGCCATATAAAATAGTCAGTTCAAAACTGCTCTCACAAATTTACTCATGTACAGTCAGACCTGTCTTTACTGTTGGCATCAAAAGTGAGAGCTTTCACAAGTGGAAATGTCCAAATTGTGCCCCAAGGGACAATATTTTGTGTAGCTAGTATTTTTTTCCCCATGCCTGGCTTAACACTCTCTAGAAACATGCTTGAATAGCCCAGAATCTTTACCCTCAGGCCCCGTCCATACGAAGTCAAACCCTGGCCTAAACGCACAAATTTTTCACCAAACCAGCCTCTCATCCATACGAAGCCGGCGTTTCGGGGGTCTGTAAACGATCTTTTTTTTATTCAGCCTTCAGAGTGGGAAGATTTTGAAACGCCGTTTTCGCGTTTCCATCTTTAAGCTCTAACCGCATTTTTTTTTCTAAACACGCATGTGCGACACAGTATCACAACAACAATGGTGCCGTACTGTGTTGAATGCTTGCTGCTAATGCTACTCACCCTGCTGTCGGGCTTACAACAGAATCTTCTTCTTCTGGAATATCTCCAGGAAGAACAGAGCAATATAGACGACATAGTTCAGCACCTGAATTTGACTGAACCACGAAAAATGGACCTGCAGGACAACCATGTATAAATATTAGTGCGCATGCCCAACATTTCGTCGCCTATTTTTGCTTTGGCACCACAGCGCCACTTATAGGCCTGGCATACATTTTGCAGCGTTTTCATGCATTCGTGTGGACGATCACATTTATTTTACGTCTCCGTCTTTACGACAAACGTTCTGGAAAATATTAGCGTTTCGTGTTCGTTTTGACTTCGTGTGGACGGGGCCTCAGTGTCTTTAGCAAGGCAGTAGTAGTCTTTAAGCTGTGTTTGGGGTTGTCATCTTGTTGGAATACAAAAGATAAAAAAAATCCTTTATTGTCCCACAATGGGGATATTCAGCTTTTTACAGCAGCAAAAATATTATAGAAAAAAATACTGCACTGCTGTCCAGTTTCAGAAGGAAAGGGGTCATGTTTTGCTTATACAGCCCTTGTTGGCATCTATGATATAATGAACTGACTGCATCTGTCTCCTTGAAACCCAGTCGGCCTCGGCAGATGGCTGCTCACACTCAGCCTGGTTCTCCTAGAGGTTTCTTGCTGTTAAAAGGGAGGTTTTCCACTCCACTGTCGCTACAAGCATGCTTAGTGTGAGGGATTGCATTCGAGTCAATGAGTCAATGCAATCTACTGGTTTTCCTTAATAGAAAACTTTGAATCAATTTGACAGTATGATCTGGTGAACTGTAAAGTTCCTTGAGATGACATGTGTTGTGAATTGGCGCAATATAAATAAACTGAATTTAATTCAGTTGAACTGTAGCTGCACACAGCCAGCAGTACTTATTCAGTCCCAAAACCATGAAACTCCCATCACCATGCTTGACTGTAGAAAAATGGATTGTCTTTGAACCACTAACCTGGTTTGCCACCAAAAGTTTTATCCTCAGTCTATGGCAAACAGATGGCTTTCTTTTACATTGTCTTTAGAATAGCCTTATTTCTGGAACTAAAGTCATGCAGAGCTGTTTGATGCAGTTTGCAGTGCATGGTTACAGGCTCACCATCCACATCCTCAACATCTACAGCATCTTGACAGCACCCATTTTCCATGTATGCTGTTGTAAACCTATAAGCATGTCTGTACCCAAAGAACATTTACTAAAATAATCATATTTTAAAGTAAAGTATAAGTTAGCACATGCTAGCATGTTCTAGATGCCAGCTAACCTATCTGCCTGGCTTAGAAGACAGTAAAACACATTAAATCAATATAGTCCCAACTTTTAGCCCTCAGAAATACTGTTCATTATATGTCCTCCTCTTTTAGAGGAGCTTGTTTAGGCCTGCTGTCTATGTTCAGCTCTGGTATTCACTGCCTGGTCTCTTGTACTGCACTCCTGCTTTCCTCCCTTTGCTGCAGATTAGGACCCAGCCTTTCTGTCCTTGCCCAGCCAATTGCAGTCCACTCAAGCTGTCCTCCATTAATATCGGAGCGCCATCTTCCCTTCGTTGTATGGCTGATCTGTCTCAGAAGAGGAATAACATTTATAGGTTTTGGACAGATGAAAATATCTGGAGTGACCTTGTTCCAGCTTTAGCTGCTTGACTCCTTGAACTGGAAGCAGCTTTGGAATATCTGATAGATCCAGGGTCACTTGTGGTGTTGTTTTGATTTGCACAATAAATAGAGCACCATCACTCTGTAAAAGCCAGGTCTGCCACGTTGAGTTAAACAAACAACAGGCAAAAAAGGTAGAAACTCCCCTAATTTAATTATATTATGATGTAAGTGAAGCATTTCTCCAAGCTACTGGAATCGCTGGCTAAATGTCAACTGGCAAACAGCTTTTAAGTGATGAAGATTTTTGATTTTTCTAATGTTTACATATTTGCTTCCCTAATACAATATAAAAATATATATAGAAAATAATAAACTGATCTAATTCTGCAAAATTTCACTCTGCAGAAGGTTGAAAAACGGAATTTACAGCATTACATAAACACCGTAGCATAGTTTAGACAGCTGCCAGTTACTGAAGTATGTGACAACAGGGACATTTAAAAAATCAAACATTTCCCAGAACTCCATGAAAAAACAGACAGAAAAAGGTTGTGAGTTTTCCAAGAGAGCAACACCAGAGAAGCTGCAGAATTTCCAACAAGAACTTGCTATGCTATCTGGAAAAAGGTTATTTTCTGAATATGGACTAAAGCAATAGTCTCCAACCTTTTTAAGCCCAAGATCCCTTACCTCCACTTTGATGAAGGGTAAGATCTATCTATCAAAGTATTAATTGAACAGATTTTACTTCTATCTTGACACCTTTTATTCACGAATGAATTAATGAATTATCAGTAATTTTTGAATTGGATAAAATGTTTAGTTCAATGTTCAAATTAATTCAACAAAAAAGCCTTGTAACTAGCATATCAAACTGGACATAGCTTTACATCAACACGTCAACTTTAAATCTCAGTTCAAATGGCAACAAAGTCACGTTAATATCACAGCGTTACAAAATACAATAAAAAGAGGTGAATCTTGATGTCCAACACATTCTTATCCTTTTGCATGATCTCACGATTTTGTTTATAAAAGGCTCACATACATGCACAAAACACAATGGCAGTTTATAGATTACATGTTTATCCATTTAAGCTTCATGAAAGATACATGATGTCTGCATTAAAAAAATAAGATGTATAATTAAAATACAACTGTAATTGTGTTTAACAAAAGTCTTTGTGTAAGTGAGCTCAGAGCAGTTATGTACGAATTGTTTGTATTATTAATTTTCTCAATGCCATCACATGTCAAAATGTTTCTCATCCAGGTTAGGAAGATGGCTGTGACTGAGTATTGTCTGTGAGTGCCTTGCAGTTTGGCTCATAGCTCCAGTCAGCTAGTCTGAGACAATCGGAATGTGTTTGTCATTTAAGCAGCTCCCTTACTTTGATTTTATTATTTTAATCTGTGAAAGCACCATTTTGCAGAAATAAGTGAATCCAAAGTAGGCATTCACTCTTATTGCAGAGGAGGTGAGAAGAGGAAACTTCTCCCCGCTGACAATTCCCAAAAGCTACTATCCTGTGATCTTACTTTCAAGTCAATGTCATTTATCAACGAACGCAACCTAATTGGGCAGAGTAAAAACATGCTGCAATTTCCCTGCTACATGTTCCGCATCAGTGGTCAGGAAGGGGCTGAAGATGAAGGCAGCAACATCTTCCATTATTTCTGAATCACCCACTGAGCTGCTTGCCACTTTGTCCAGGTAAACACAGTACTGCTTTGGGTGAAATGTGCCCTTGTCACTGATGGCCTGTGACATTTTCTGCAAGGTGGAGAAGTGTGTCAGTCTCCATTTTTTGGGCTGTACATTCCAAACTGTTGGCTTTGCAATAAAGCATTCAATGTGTTGATTATGTGGGAACAGTGTCGGTCTTTTCCCTTCAGCACATTGGTCAGTGTGTTCAGTTTTGCAGTCAGGTTTGTCAGAAATCACAGGTCCAGCAGCTACTGATCATATCTTATAGCACATACAGCACATACTGTTTGAATCAATTGAAAAATTCAACTGCAATAACCACCATTCAACCAATTTGGCAGCAATGAGGTAGTTTTTGTTACATAAAAATGAAAAAAGATGCACAGATACCATAACAATAGCACCATGCAAAAAGGTTTTACAAAGGTAAATGTGGAACAGTACATTTTGATGTGAGTTACACTGTGGAATGCTATAAAAAATCCTGGATACTGAAGATTTATCAAAAAACATGCTTTAAGGACAGATGTGTTTGTGTTTAAGTTCGATTTACAGTGCAGTATACGTGCAAATTTAAAGTGATTTTGCATGGTTGCATTAATGTACTACTCAAACAACTGGCATTTTAACAGGTATGCAGGTAACTTTTTAGATCCAATGTACCTGAAATAATTAGGTCCCAAAGTAACATAATGTGTCAAACAATGAGCAAAGCAAATAACCAAGCAATAAATAAATTGACCTGAGAATTAAAAGGTAATGACTCCTTGTTGAAGGGATAATGCAACATTTGTGTCAGGGTGAGTAGTTTTTGTCATTTGCTCAGAGGATAGGGCTTTATCATGGTTGTGTGGATTGAAACCTCTCAACAAACGGCTTTAGTGGTGTAGATCCCAGACAGACATAATGGTTCAGGGCTGGGCCAATGCTTAGGCCTTCTACAGACCAGGAGCAGAAATGGGAGAGAGAGACCTGGTAATGGGCCCTAATGTGAGGACGTATTTATTTCATCCACTGGCCCAAGTAATTGGCCGTCTTTCAGTGTGGTCGGGGTTAAAACGTAGAGTGATGGATGGCAGTTTTGACAGAGGTTAGTTGGCTTCCGCTTTTGCTGCTATTCTTCTCTCTGAGAGATGGATCCTGTAACTGGCTTTCGTGGAGGGATCTCATTCAAAGACCTCCATGCCAGACCTCAAGCTCAATTTTAACAAAATCTGTAAGTGAGATATGACATGAATAATAAAGAAAATAACAAAAAACCCTGAGCTATTACCAATGCAGAGAGCCGTCATGTTTACCCTGGACTAAAACATAATTCTCCCTGTTTGGATTATAATGTCAAATTTAAATTCCTTCATGCAAGACCAAAAATCACTGAGGGAGTATGGGATAAATGGGCATGTCAAAGCTTTTAGCGGCTAATCTTGTTCAGAGTAATGACACGAGATATAGCTGAAGAGGAAAGCCCAATCTGAGCCTATTATGGAACGACACCGCTATGTGTGCAGGAGAATATTTACCTGTCTGTCAGAAGAGATATATTATACATTAATCTTAACTAAAAGGCTTAAGTAAAATAATGTAGCCGTGGTTTTGGCATAGGGGTGATCATGTTTTGTTTGTTTGCAGTTTCAGTACTGACCACATATGTATTTTTAATCCAGAGACAGGGTTAATAGAAATGTCCTTCCTTTTTCTTTAGACCATCACAGTAATGGCAATAACAGTTTTAAAGTGAAACTTGAGTTGTACTTAAATTGCAAAAATAATATTTGTTAGATTGGAGTTAGACTTGAAGCTTAAACTTGATCCCTATCCTTTATTTTTTTTCATCTTGTATAGTAACAACACAAAATACCTATTTTGAGCTACAGACTGTAGCTGCTGTGCTGGTTTTACTGTGAAAGGCTATGCTTAATTAGCCAGTGATGCTCATGGATTATAGGGTGTTAACGGATCCTACCAACCATTTCATGTTTGCCACAATGATGACCACTTTTGACTGTGAAGATAGCTGCAACCTTTCAGTTACTGTGGAGATGGAAACACCAAGAGAGAGAGCCTGATATTCTGTCCATCTAGAAGTTTAAAACTTATTTATTTTCCTACATTATGGTGAAATTCATAAATTGAATAAAAAAACATTTTAGCTTTTTCTACTATATACACTTAACCAAAATATAAAAACAACACATTTGGTTTTGCTCCCATTTTTTTATGAGAAGAACTCAAAGTTCTAAAACTTTTTCCACATATGCAATATCACCATTTCCCTCAAATAGTGTTCACAAACCAGTCTAAATCTGTGATAGTGAGCATTTCTCCTATGCTGAGGTAATCCATCCCACCTCTCAGGTGTGCCATATCAAGCTAATGATTAGGCACCATGATTAGAGCACAGATGTGCATTAGACTGTCCACAACAAAAGGCCACACTGAAATGTGCAGTTTTATTATACAGCATAATGCCACAGATGTTACAAGATTTGAGGGCGTGTGCAATCGGCATGATGACAGCAGGAACGTCAACCAGAGCTGCTGCTAATGTATTGAATGTTCATTTCTCTACCATAAGCCATATCCAAAAGTTTCACCGAATGTGGCAGTACATCAAACCACCACATTCAGCATGTTGACTTTCAAGATTATTTGACACCAGCCACTTGGACAGCTGCAGAAACAATCGGTTTACATAAACAAAGAAGTTCTTTACAAACTTTCAGAAACCGTTTTAGGAAAGCTCATCTGCATGCTGGTCGACCTCATCGGGGCCTCCACCTGACTCCAGTTCGTCATTGTAACCGACTTGAGTGGGCAAATGCTCACATTTACTGGCATCTGGCACGTTGGGGAAGTGTTCTCTTCAGGGATGAATCCCGCTTTACACTGTTCAGGGCAGATGGCAAAAAGCGTGTGAGGTGTCGTGTTGGTGAGCGGTTTTCTGATGTCAATGTTGCGGATCGAGTGGCCCTTGGTGGCGGTCCGGTTATGGTATGGGCAGGCATCTGTTATGGATGAAGAACACAGGTGTATTTTATTTATGGAGTTTTGAATCCACAGGAATACTGGACGAGATCCTGAGGCCCATTGTTGTGCCATACATCCAAGAACATCACCTCATGTTGCAGCAATATAATGCACAGCCGCATGTTGCAAGGAACTATACACAATTATTGCAAGCTGAAAAAGTCCCAGTGCTTGCATGGCTGGCATACTCAACAGACATGTCACGTTTTGAGCATTTTAAGATGCTCTGCATCGGTGTATATGACAGCGTATAGCGGTTCCTGCCTATATCCAGCAACTTTGCAAAGCCATTGAAGAGAAATGGACCAAGTGGGCAACAACTGACAACCTGATCAACTCTATGTGAAGGAGATGTGTTGCATTGTTTGAGGCAAACGGTGGTCACATCACATACAGACTGAATTTCTGCCCCCTCCCCCCCATAAAACAAAACTATTTTTTCAACATTTAAAAAATTTCACAACATCATGCTAAGAAGAGGAAAATTGGGCAATATTCTTTGCAATACATGACTACTATAGGTAATACGACAATTAACTCGAGTACATCGAGATCATTCCTAATTCCCAAGAGAGAAAACAAAAAAAAAAAAAATTTGCACATAAAAAGTAAAAAACATTTTACAAATTTGTAGTTCTTTATAATCGAAGGCCAGATTAATTTTATTCATCTGGCTGCATACTGTACTCAGACTGTTGTCACATTGCATAAACTATGCTGTGTTTCCTTTTCAATCCTTACTGTTTTTCTTCAACTGGAGCCAAGTTTATGCCAAAGAGCTGCATCTTAATTGCATGGAAAGAAGTGTTTCCAACAGAGAAATACTGATTGTGACATTTAATCTGACATCCGTGTTTCACCACTTTCACTCCTTTTTTTTCTTAAGTAGATGGATCTTCAGGAAATGTAGAATTGCTCCCTCTATCGTTTACTTTGCTTCAAATTAATAATTCCACCCAATTGATTTATTTTAAAAAGTTATTTTTTTCATTGCAAATTATACATATGTATTTTTCTAAGGAATAATTTTTGCCCTCTGCTGTTCCTTAATAGAGCACATAAACCCTCCATGGAAGCCTGTAAATACTTAATAATTTGTACAAATGGTGAAAAGAATCATTGTACTTTATTTAGGTTTGAAGAATCAAGATTGCTAATTTTTTAAAGGATGTAATGAAATATGTCTTTTAACTAAAAAGCTAACAGGAAACTTGATAAATAGATCTATAAGCAACTTGGAGTTTTTATACGGATGTAGTTAGTGGTGTAAATTTGGCGATATGATATATTAAATGTGCTAACATGCACATATATGATATATGGAAATTCTTCTGATAATATTGTTTTGGAAAATATTTATCTTGTTTTTATTCTGCTGCATTTGGTATACACCAGTTGAATAAAATGCTCTTGGGTGGTGTGTTGCCAACTAGTGGCTTGGGGTTTAACAGATGTATAAAAGTAAAACAATGATATGGATACAAATGACATAATAGATACACTAATAGATTAATTAGAATAAACTATTCAATTAAAGGTTTATTCACGATGCACCTACCAGGGAAAAAGCATTACAATTATCTTTATTTGCTCTCATTCAATTTAAAAGTTTAAGCCTAAGACTAAATGTATTTAAAATATGTCTTACCTTGATGCTTTGTGACTGTTTGTGTTTGGTGGGAGCAGGAATATTCCTTCTCCTTAAAGGTATAGTGGAGGATTTTCTTTTTCCTGGTGGATTATTATAATAAGCAGTCCTCCTAATTGTCAATTATTCTGATGATATGTTTATGTAAGGCAGTCCTACGTGCTAGTCCCCATTTTCACTTTCCGTTGGTGAGTCTGACATAGTAAAAAAATTGCAAATCTTCTTTTGGAAAGTAAGCGTGTATGAGCGATGCAAATGGCAACTATTGAACAGAGCGTGCATGAGGAGAAATGGACTTGTGCACGCTCTTGCACGCGTTTAATAGGCAATCCCCCCTCAGGAGCGAGAGGAAAGGGATGGTCTTTTCAAAAAATTGTGAAAATCCTCCACTATACCTTTAATCTATAATTGGTTTATTTAATCAATACTGGTCAGTCTTACACCAGCAGAGCTGCTGCTTCACTGTGAGGCATTGCTGGACGGTCGTACTCCATTAAGACGCAGCTAAACTGTCACCATTTAGCTTTCTACAGATGCTGCACATCTCTATTTCTATCAGCTCATTGCACCCAATTTTGGATCTCTATTGAGGCTCAAAAAGACTATCAAAACAGTACCAGGATAAAAGGTTGGTGTATATAACCCAATTTATCCTATTTTATCATTATTAAAAAGGTTTTCCATCATTTTCTTTGTATGAACATGTTGCATAACTAGGCATATTTAAAGAATGGATGCCTGACCTTCTTTGTTGTGTCTATAATATGATAATATAACACCCAGTTTGACTAAATATTTTTTCTGAATATATGAAAATGTGAGAAAATTTGTTATTTAAAGAGTAGATTTGTCCTATGCAAGACACTGCAGCAGGGAGCCGTCAGATACAATTTTTTAGATAGTGATGTCCATCCAATATCAATCAGAAAACAGCAGAGGGAACTTTTACAAAATTATAATTTCTAAGATTGAAGAAGAGTTTTTATGCTTTTCAAAGTCCTTTAAATTGCAGCTGAGGAACTATAATTGTTATTTTTGGAATAAATATTTGGCTCATGAGAGAGGGCTAAAAGAGTATTTAACAGAAAAAAAGGGGAAGATTTATTTTGTGGAAATTTGAATTTAACCATCACTCTTATATGGTTGTGGCTGACTTATTAAAATGCAGCAGAGAAGACAGGTTTTTTACAGGTTACCTAACCCCACCAGCTAACTAAAATATTGCTTTCTGTAAATCTAATCAAAGTCCTCCATCTGAACCAGCTACACACCCCTTTGCTTGGCCCTGTCCTCGATACTAAAACCTGAAAGTCCAAAATCAATAAGGAGGACATCTTAAAACCAGACATAGACATTCTACATGGTGTTTTCTGGTTCTAAAGAAACTTGAAGAGTTATGATTCTACTTCACTTTGTTGATCCCTTTATTATAGGAATACAGGTTATGATGAAATTCTTAAGCAACCTTAGGGCAAAACATAAAGGAATAAATCAACCACAAGACAGATTTTAAATTCCTAAGACTCAACCAAACCAATGTTACTGCTGGTTGCTGAGAAGGAAGTTTTTGCAGCAACTGACAATAAATCAAATGCATATTTATGTCTCTACCGTCTGTGTCACACACTGTTTTTTTTCCCTTCCCTCATTCTCCCTTTTATGCTAGAAGGAAAACTTTCCCTGCATCAGTGGACTAGGCTGGAGGGTTATTAGTCCAGACAGGTAATAGTGTTGATTACTCATTGGCCATTAGATTGCTTTCACTGCAGTGGATAAGCCTCCTGCATCATAAGATCGCCTGGCTGAGCTCAAGATTAGAGAACGTGCTTTGCTCCAACGCCGCTCACCCCCACCCTCTCACCCGCCACTGGTTCACCCCTTGTTCTTTTTTCCCTTCCCAAAAGAAAAAAAAAAAGCTGGCTCCCCTCAGGTCAGTCAGGCTGTGCAGCAGCAAGACAGGTTGACTGGCTGTGTAGTCCTTATTATCTCATTTCCTGTGACCACAGTTTTACCCACTTTTTCTTCTTCTGTTGCAGAAACATGTTTTATGATGGTTATACATAGTTAATGGGACCTCTGACTTAATTGTTTTTCAGGTCAATTTGAAGTGACAAGTTCTTGTGAACCCCATTGTTTTGTTGGTTCCTTGGAACATACAGGGAAAGAGAGGAGAGAGAGATCTTACAGAGCGATCTCATGCCTTTTGCTTTGAGTCCTACCATACACACTGTCACACATGCAAGGAACCGACTCCACAGGCGTAAAACACATGTATAAACACACTGGCACACATACTTGCTCTTATGACACCCATGTGGACAGAATGATGGATAGTAAGAAGTTGACATTAAATAAAAATCTTCTGACCTGTTTCAACCCCAGTTTTATCCCTCAGTTCCTAATACTGGCTTCCAAAGCTCTGATGGGATTTAGTTAAAAACAACATAAGATTTCCTTCTAAAAACAGAAAGGGAGGGAGGGAGAACGTCCAAGACTTCTCTCCAAACTGTTTGGTAGAGGCTCAGAGTTAAAAACCTTTAGGATTCATAACTCCGAGCCTCCTCTCGGAAGTAAGCATGGAGTTGAAAAGGGGTGAAGGGACGATAGAGAGGCATAGCAGTGCAGCTTAAAGCTCATTAGCCTCTCTGCGCGGCACCTTGCTGAGTTAAAAAGGCTTGACTGCCCCTCACAGAAACATCCACCAGCTGCTAATCAGGTCAACATGGAATTAACCAATCTTTTGGATTTGATTACTGATGCTTGCAAGTTGAAAAAATGTGTTGCTTTTGAATCTCTTTGTGTCTTACTTTAATGTAGTCCTTATTTGTCAATTAAAGGAAACAATTACTTCAAGGCTAAAAGTCCCAAATTTGGCTTAAACAATATGATTACCTCATATGACATAGAAAGCCTATGGAAATAAACATACAATCTATGGTGTAAAGTACAAAACTCAGCATTAGCATAAGCTTTTACCATGACCCCTAGGTAGGAAGTTGAAGTTGAGCACGGCAAGCCAGATTCCACATCTAAGGAGTGTAGCATTTGTTTCATAGCTAAAAGATTTGACTGATTGTTTTTAAACATGTTGGGTAAATAAAAAGGTTTCTTTAGCTAAAAATGCAAACTCAATTCTTTAAAATAGTTTTTTGTGTTTTTAAATTTTTGTTAAAGAATCTTTCCATAATTAAGAACAATCCAAGTGTTTCTAAAATAACTCAATGCTAATACCTGCAGGGCATGTGTTTGTTTGATGTTTAAAAACAATAAAAAATAGAATTCCCTGTGAAAAACTATCTCTTACTTTTTTACAGAAATACCAACCTACATATATATGTCGGACTGTCAGTATAACATGTCTTATTTTATCAAAACGCATTATGAGAAAAGGCATCAAAAACTCTGAGGTTGAAGGATGAGGTCAGTCATCCTTCAACCTCACTGACAGTTACAACATGAAAATTTACTGATTCCTCTCCAGGGGCAGATAGAAATTCAAAAGCAGCAAATCTCTTCCAAATCCTAATCCCTCTGGGCAGATTCACCTCTGTAGTCATGTCCCCTAAAGGAGACAAAGTCATATTCCATGTTCAGAACTTCTGGCCTCTGAGAAGGGGAGTAAATTTTCTAACATGTCTGTATGTAGATCATTTATGGAAAAAAAAAGCTACAGTAATATGAAGTCTGGGTCTTTTTGTAGAAGTTCTGTTAAGAAAGATGAGGTGACACAAAAGCTATAAGAGAACAAAGCATAAAGCGAATGTACCCGGAATTCCTGGAAAATATACGAACCTCTGCATTAACCCTGGTGAACGATGTGAGCAGTAAATTAAAAAAGAAAGCTTTCAGACTAAAAAAAAAGACGAAGGGAGGATTTAAGCATGGTACACATCAGAATACAATATGGTGTAGCTGTTAACATTCAGTTACTGTGGTAACCAGCCATTGCAAATGCCGGTGAGTAGGGCTATGGTGTGATTACACCGAACACATTACAGCAAATTTTCTGCATCCTTTGTGTGCTGTTGCTTGCTGTCGCAGTGGAGTGGAGGTTTGACAGGACCCAAATGCAGACACCCAAGCTGAAGGTGGTTACTTGCAGATTTAGTAACAGAAAAAAAGGTTACAGAAGCAATAATCCAAAAAAACATAAATCCACAAAATCCAAAAATGCTGAAAACCAGGACTACTCATGACAAACCAGCAACAGTGACCGAGCAGGAGGTGCATACTGTATATGGAAGAGAGCAACAACGACCAGGCTAATCAGCACATTAGGAGCAGGTGTGAATGGAGGAGTCTAGACGGGAGCTAGAAGATGGAGACTGACACAAGAGGTCAACAGAGGGCAAACAAGAAATACCTAAGAACTCAAATACATCCAAAAAACACAAAAAAATAGGAATTAAACCAATAAACTAGAAAACAAAGAAAAACATGAATCAAAGTGAACTTAAAACTCAAACAGAACCAAAACCGTGACACTTGCTTGACATGGGAAAAAATTTGCACGAAAAACAGGTACAAATTTGAGCTTGCTTCTCCGGGTCATCAAATAGGAGGAGCTGCTATCTGCTTGCCTGATGTCTTTTTAATTCAACCTGAATTTTACCAAGCATGTCACAGTGCTGTATTAATGTGAAAACCAACTGGCTGGAGCGCCTGGGTCAACCAGATCCTCCAGATATGGTCCCAGTTCAGGGGCTACAGCTGAAACTTCCTGTGGTACTTTCTTCGTTCTGAGATCCAAAACTGTTATACTGCTTTGGAACAGATAAATCAGACAACAGTAAGGTGAGGAGGCACTCTGGAGCCTAGACAGGAGCAGCAGGAGTGCAGAGCAAAAGGTCAGTCCCAGTGTCAGGCTGGACCTTTAAAAAGCTGGCATATAAAAATATATATCATCGATTTTAAGTCTTGTGTCTACATTAACTTTACTAAGATTTTTGAAACCAGAGTTTCCTTTTGCTGTCTGGAACATAAACACTGTATGACTTTTTTGAACCGTGCTGAGTTTCAGCCTCATTGCGCATTCTGCGTTGTGTTGTGTACAGGGTAGGGGGTAACGAAAGGCGACTAGCCTCTCACGACCACCTCCCGATGAGGAATCGTAAGGTTGGGAGAAAATCAAATGTTTGAAATTCAGTCAGACCTCATGAGAAGTTCGTGAGCATGTGCAAACAATGTGCAAACAAGGTAATTCTTCTTCCAGATTGATGATTCCGACCAGCACCACCCCTCGGCCCTGAGTCTGACATATAGTTTTTGGACGTACAGTGTGAGCAGTTAGATCGCATCAGAGCATCAGGCTGTAATGTAAGAACATACATAGTGAGCTGTGAACTACTAAACCATGCGGTATCGTCGTAGAGGTAGAGTACAATGATAGAAAATGTTGTACGGTGTATGCCCGCTTAAAAGAACTCAGTGCTGCATGGTGCAGTGCATTGCAGCAGGCTTGGAGAGGGCCCAGCTGTTGTCAAGGCTACAACACTTCTATTTCACAAACATACTCTCAAATCTAAGAACAATTTAGAGAACTAACAGTCATGTTTTTAGACTTTGGGAGGAAGAACCCAGAGAGAACCCAAGCATGCACAGGGAGAACATGCAAACTCCATACAGAGAAACCTCAAAGCCAGGAATCAAATGTGGAACCTTCTTGCTCCAAGGCAACACCACTACCCAATGCATCTATGTGCAGCCATTATGCAACCGGTGTGAGCAATTAGTGTAGCCAGTCCTGTACCTAAGAAGTGACAAGGCCCCTTTAAAATCCATGGACTTTTTTTACAACAGTGAAAATGTATCATATCCTTAAGTAAAAGATAAAATAATTGTTTCTTTTTTGTTTCAAATAGGATCAATTACTGTAAACCACATTGTATGGTACAACAAAACTGATATTGTTATTCTGGGCTCCTGTACAACTTGTAATTGATAGAGGATGGTTACTACTATAACATGAAAATATTAGTTGTTTTTGTTTTTCTTTTTTTTTCTGAGGCATCACTTTAAGCTTTGGTAAAACAAGTCTTAACAATCAGAATAAATTGATTGTTTTGTAAAGCTATAAAACCTAAAGGTCTAGTAAACATGAGGCTGAGTAATGAAAACTTAAAAATTAAAATAATTTGAACCAAAAATTTGAGCTAAAAAAAAACAGAAAAAAGAATGTAGAGATAGCAGGGTTTGATGCATTTTAAGCCAAGAGCCTTCACCTGGAGAGTTCATTCCTAAGATTCCACAAAGAGGTTAGTAAGAGCCGCACCAGTGGCTCGTTTGGCATGATTGACATTATTTGCTACCATTAGCCACTAGTATGCAGTTGCCCTTTGACCCACCTGAAACCATGCTGTTTGAAAAAACCTCAAGCAGTATAGTTTAATCTGCATGGGAAAAAAGCTTGAGAAACCCCCCCAAGCCCAGAAACTCCAGGATCAATCAACAATTAGAGATGAGATAATAGTGATTGGATTGTAAGGGCCAATGATCATAAGACTTGCCAATGCAAAATCTGCCAATAGACCAATTGAAACCAAATGACAAATATAAGCATTATGGTATTAAAAAGGAGAAGGAATGTTCCATGTTCCTGCCAGAGGTAGCCAGATCCCTCGGCCAAAAGTTCTTGAGATGGCCTCATCGCAATGATGCAAGTGTGAATGAAGAAGCACAAAACAGGCCAGACAGAGCAGGTTGTGCTGTGTTCTGTGCGGGAACATTTTTATTGAGTGTTGCATTCAGGAACTTAAAAGCTTGTTTACTGTGGATGTAACATATATCCTTTTCATTAGACTATACTGCTTTAGTTTTAGGTTTTTACACCATATTTACATTTTTGTTAAAATAAATATTTGACAAATAGGAAACCATAGAAATCCCAAACTTTAGCTTCAGTGTTTCTGTGTTTCATGTTTTTCTGTAAAGGTTAGGTGGGTCTTTTTTAATGCTTCTCTACTACTAAGATGCGGCTCTGTTCTTATGTGTTTTTACAAACAAAATTAAGGTTTCATAAATCTGAAAAAAGGAATTTTGAGATTATTTTCTTACTTTAGAAACTTGTAGCACAGTTTTGGTGTTTTAGTTTTTGAAGATATAATCAGATTCACACATTTCAAGAAACTGCTGATAGTTAAAGTATTTCCAGGTTTTAAGCATTTTTTTAATATCGTCCTTTAATGTGTTTTTCTAACAAACATGCTGACATGTAGCTTAGTAATTTAAAAGTTCCCGGGGATTTTCAATGCTTTTGTCACTGCGTGTTGTTAGGCAGTTTCCTACCAGAAATCCTGCAGATTTACATAACTTGCAGCTTCCCTGCGTTTGGCACTTTGCTGCCATCTGTTTCAGTCCTAATTTATGCTTCAAGCTTTCTTATACATTCTGCTCAGTTATAAGTCAGGAAATGCTTAATCCCCTGGATCGATCAACAAAAGCATGTAATCAATTAATTGTTGATGAGGATCCACATCATAATCCAGATACAACCCTTTGTAAAGGGTTCTTTAACATTATTTGGCAGAACAAGCTCCCCCATAAACCGGAGGGTGGCAGCAAGGATTATTGACAGCTTCAGGATTGGACTCGAAAAACTCCATAAATATTATACTGAAGACAAAAGATAGGAAAGGTGAGCCATACCTCGCCCGAAGTCTCGATCTGCTGATCACACAAAAAAGCAGAATGAATGAAGAAGGTGAGAGCAGAACAAACACCAGAGGCAAAAAAAAATAAAAAATACATTTACTGTAATTAAATGTGATAAAATCCAGATCATGAACACGTTTTCGCTATAGGTGTAAGTCGCAATATGGGGCAAAATTTGCTGCTTGGTGGAGATTTCTACTCTCTGAGTGTTTTTCTAGTTTACATTAGTTTAATTCTAAAATATGTGCATTTAGAATTTGGATAATTATAGTACATTTAAGATGGGGTTAATTTATTAACATCATGCAATAATAGGTGTTGACCGCATAAGTGTTAGGAATCCAGTTTGTGTGGGTTGTGTGTTGTTTGTCTTTTCTCCCTCCACCACCAGGTGGCGCCCGGTTCTTGTTGGCCCTTCCACACAACAGCGGATGGTTGGCTCATTATCTGAGGACTCTTAATCGGCTGACTGCCACTACCTCGATGTCAGAGTGTTTGCCAGTTTTGGGTATTCTAGCCAAGCTGAGTTTAGCTGAGTCTATCTGAGTTTCTTCTCCCCGAGCTCTAACATTGTTGCTTTTTGTCTTTGCCTCTCTGCAGGAAGTCATCCTGCAAACTGGATGTTCTGGCCTTCTCCCCCTGGAATGATCGTTTGAGCTTCATACTGAGCAGGGGATGCCAACTGGATGTTTGGACCTTCTTCCCCTGAAAGGATTGTTTGAGCTTCACACTGAACAGGGGATAAATCTCCACACGTGCCGTTCAAGTTCTCCTGGAAATCTAAGTGTGGCAGACAGCTCCTTTGCTCCTCAGGGAACCAACCTACCTAAGTAAAACCTGTCCGCCCTCCAACGAGTCAACCAAGTTCTGGAATAACCCACACCGACTGGATTCTGGGAAGGACACCTTTTTCTGGAAACGTGAGTCCCGTTTCAGTATTTGCTTTTGCAAGTCATCCAAGTTTCCTACAGAACCTGAAATAAACTCTGAACTTCCCTTCTCACTTCCAGTTCCGGTTCACCAGCGTTCTGAGTAACTCTGGATCCAACGCATCATGCTCTCAATAAACCTGTTAAACTTCTTTTTCTGGTTCTCTGAGTGGTTTCCTGCATGTGGGTCAGATCCCTTAAAGAACATGACAATAAGTATATAAATATACACATGTATTCATTATATACACATGTATTGATTTATATACAAGGTCCTCAAGATATTATAGTCCCTATTCTGTAAATTATTTAGAAATACTGTGTTTGTACAGGTTCCTCTTGGAGGTTGTTATAACAGAAAAGTAGTGGGAATTAAAAGTAGGCAAAAGACAAATTTGAAGGTGCTCTGCAAATTGAAAAATAATATTTAAATTTAAATCACATCAAATGTAAATTTAGCTTCTCACAATATATAAGAAAATTCCAAAGTATTTTTTTTGCTGATGAAAAGAAAATCCTGCCAGGTAATTCTTTGCATTGCTTTCCCTGACATGTGACATTGATTTGCTCTTGTCTGTCAGTAAAGTGAGTCATTATTTAACTTCCCTTCAGCTTAAAAAAAACATAATCTCTCTCCACGGGATGAAAAATGTGAGGATGTTGAAGGATAAGCTCTACTGTTGGTCTTACTCCACTTCACTTTGTTAGACAGCACCAACACTTTTAATCTATACAATTTATAAACCTTCTGATGACAGTTTAAGGCCAGAAAAAGAAAAGAGGATGCTGTTGTGGAGGGAAAATAATCTAACTTGTGTGTTTACTATAACTACAAAGATAATCCAACTAAAATTGGACATATCTGACTAAATTGTCATTACTTCAATACATCTGTGAAAACTAAATGGAAATAAATAGTTTTTGTATAAATACTTGTGTTATGTTTTATAGATTTTTAAAATATATTTGTTAATGTGTGTTTTACTTACATTGATATCATAATCCAAGAATTCAAATAAGATGGATATAATTTGTTTCTGTGCCGGGCATAGAGGGACTTGTAAAGGAAAATATATATATATATTTTTTAACAAATAAAGGAGATAAGAAAACAATGTTAATTTGAGATGAATAATGAATGGATCTTCCTTGTGGTGCATGGAGGATTGGACCGTATCAGTTCAAGAAGACATCCAAGAGTAAGGTGTGCCAGTCCAGAGTGGGAGATGAGCGGAGAAGAGCGTGGAGGCAGATGGTTAATAAAGAGGAATGGGCCCTGAAGGGCCCTTGCTGCCTTCAAGGGAAGTGACTTTGACAGATGAAAGGCCTCAGACTCCTCATTCCCCCATAGGCTGTATCAAAACTTAACTTTACCCTGCTGAATTCCTGCAGACCGGAGACGAATAAAGATATTCTAAAGGATAGATGGATATGGAAGAGGGTGAAATCCAGATAAAACTCGTTGTTGAAGTCAAGAACAGGATGAAAAGTTTCACCTAGAAGGGCAGAGAGATCCAATTAAATTCAATTCAGTTTATTTCTATAGCGCCAATTCACAACACATGTCATTTCAAGGCACTTTACAGATCACCAGATCATACAGTAAAATTGATTAAAAGTCTTCTATCGAAGGAAAACCAGTTGATTGCATTGACTGGATGGCAATCCCTCACACTAAGCATGCTTGTAGCGACAGTGGAGAGTAAAAACTCCCTTTTAACACGAAGAAAACCTCCAGCAGAACCAGACTCAGTGTGAGTGGCCATCTGTCGAGGCCGACTGGGGTTCAAGGAGACAGAAGCAGATATTCAAACAGCAACTGTAAAAAGTTGCCCCGTCTAGGAAAGACACAGCCAGGCAGACAAGCTCCGGGCCTGCTCCCATGTCAGAGGATGAAGAGAGCACATCCAGCCAGTCACAGTCAGAGAAACAGGATAATACTGAAAAACAGACAAATCTCCAACATCTATAAACAGGTTGATGCGGCAGCTGATATTTCTCCCCAGGATGGTGTCACAGCCAAACAGGAATAGACCAGATGAAGCTACTATGAGAAAAAGTAGAGAGAGCACAACTTTAGAGATTGAACTACCAGATTCTGCAGAGTGGTACAGTACAATAGAGGTAGAATGAAGCAGGATGATGAAAAAGGGGTCCCTATGTCCTCAGCAGTCTAAGCCTATAGCAGCATAACTATAGAGATAGATCAGGATAACCTGAGCCACTCTAACTATAAGCTTTATCAAAAAGGAAAGTTTTAAGTCTATTCTTAAAAGTAGACAGGGTGTCTGCCTCACAGACTAAAACTGGTAGTTGGTTCCACAGGAGAGGAGCCTGATGACTAAAAGATCTGCTTCCCATTGAACTTTTAGAAATTCTAGGAACCACTAGTAAACCTGCAGATTGAGAGCTAAGTGCTCTGTTAAGGATGTAACGGACAATAGTATCTCTGATATAAGATGGAGCTTGGCCATTTAAGCCTTTATAGTATATGCGAAAAGGATCAGCTGAAGGCTTTTACCTACACTTTATGGACTTCCTGATAGTAAAGAATTACAATAGTCCAGCCTTGAAGTAACAAATGCATGGGCTAGTTTCTCAGCATCACCCCTGAACAGGATATAATCTTTGCAATATTGCGCAGATGAAAGAAGGAAATTCTAGAAACCGCTTCTATATGGGATTTAAATTACAGGTACTGATAAAAAATAACACCAAGATTTTTCATTTTATTATGAAATCAGTTTAATCACATCCAAATGAAGTGACTGACTAATCAGCTTCTTTTTCAAAGACTCTTGTCCAAAGACTATAACTCCTGTTTTGTCTGCATTCAGGAGCAGAAAGTTGAGATGTTGGTTTAATCACAGGTAGATTTCACTGTGTAGAACTTTGACTTCACTAGGATGCAATGATCATTGCCTTGACTGATACGAACGATGTCGGACCATCCAGCAGGAGAGAGACATCTTGCAGCTCCTTGTATACCCAACTGGTAGATTAGCGGATTGCTTTTTGGTGCAGCTGAAAGCAGGAGTTAGTCACACCCACCTGCGGTGCAAAAGACACACCACACACACACACGGTTCCTGATACAGATTTTGCTTTCCACAGAACCATGACTAACATGAAGTTTGCATTGGCCCAACAATTTATGATGTAACATGAATCTCAAGATGAACTAGTGGGCCAGTTTAATATTTAAGGAAAATGACGTATTCCTGTTTCCTTTGTGTTGCATGATTCATACCTGTTGCAAGTCGCACTACTAAGCAGGTGGCTAATAAAACTTAAAGAATGTTAGCAAGTTTTTGGCAGGTTACTATCAAACAACAGAATAATGTGTAGAGAATAGAGGTATGTATTATTATTAGCATAGAGCCCCAGTTTTTTCTATGTTTAGCTTTCTTTTCCATTACATCACAATGCCGAGCTTCAACCTCTAGCAAAGTCTTACGGCCATGCAAACAAATTATTTAACTATAATGGCTGAAAGGCGCACAAACCTTGTTTTGCAAACAAAACAAAGTTTGCAAAAACAAGAATGAGACTAATAATATGTCCACACCGGACACATACATACATACACACACAAAGACACAAAAGCTAATTAAATGCTTTTCATGGCTAACATTTTACCAGAAATATCCTGACTGAGCAACAGTCATTTGCACGGCAGTAACATTTGCACGTTGTGTTAAAAGCTCCGGTGTCTCATCAAATCTGCTGTAATGTGGTATTTTCTTTGGAGAGCCAAGACAAACCTGCTGGTTCCCCTGGGTCCAGCAGAGCCTCCAGAGATGCTCCAAGTTTGGGGAGTCATGGAGCTACAGCTGGATCACGGCCGCTTACTGTGGAGATTCAGGTAAAGTGAGACAGTATTCTGGATTCCAGAAAAGAGCAGCAGGAAATCAAAGCAAGGACACTGGCCAAGAGATCACTAGAACTAGACGAAGGCAGCAATGGTTCCATCGCTCCAAAGGATGGAACCATATTGGGACATTGGAGGGGTCAGAATTAGATCGAGGAAGCCCAATAGGCAGAGAGAGCACCAGAGTGGGGTAGAGGTAGTAACTAACCAGGACTAACTTTGGAGGCTAACAGTGGGAGATCAAAGGAAGACAGTGGCATATCAGAGAAGTCCATCAGGCAGAGAGCACCAGACTGGGGAGAGAGGATGACTGGCTGGTGGAACTAATGGAGGACGATAAAAAAACAACTACAACCTCTTAATAGCATCTCTACTTCATTGGTTGTCAAGGTTCTTTTCTCTACTTTCTGTTTTAATTGGAAAAGTCAGTATCAGCAGTGTTCCTTCAACTGGGTCACAGCCACATCTAGTCCCTGGTTGGGTTTCATGACAGAAATCCAAACTAAATTTCAGATTTTTCTTAACTCCTATGAAATTCGCTGCATGTACTTCACAGGTGCAGCAGCACTCTTGCTTTGCTTTTTTTTTACCAAAATGTTTCTTTCTCGTGAATACTAGGGAGGCTAAAACTGTACATCCACTGTACATTTCATAAAATTATTAATAAAAATACATTGTCAAACTTGATAATATAGCCATTAAACAGCACTAACTAAAGAGCTAAAATGTGCCTGATATCATGAGTATGTAGCACATTAATCAGCTGTTCAATCTGCTCCCGGACATGATCTTCCATCCCGCTCTGGATCCGCAGGATACTGCCTGGCAGCCTCTATGAAAAATCCTTGTTGAGATTTGACCCCCTGTCTATTGAGGTATGGAGCAAGAAAGCAGAGCCCTGATTGGATTACAATCAAAGTATGTCACATCCAGTGAGGCTAAACCTCTTAGACGGTCTGTGGAGCAGGAACGAGTCATAAAGTTGGCATCTCATTCCTGATTAGCACGAAGGAGAACGGAGATCAGATAAGTCTTCCACATCAGAAATGCCAACAAGGGAGAAAGAGCAGGAAAAGGCAATGGCACGCTGGAGCTAGCCTTTAGACACTAACTTCAGGAGATGGAAGGAGAGCAGCGGAGATCAGAGAAGCCTTCCGGGCAAACAGAGCAGCAGAAAGGGTAATGAAGGTGGCAGCAGCCCGTTGGGCTAAATTAAATCGGGTTTTTTGAAAGCCACCCTCAAACCTCTTAAATGGATTTTGCCTCTTCATTGTTTGTCAACAGTATTTTTTTCTATCTTCTATTTTGATTTTAAAAAGATTTGTTTCTTCTCTTATGTAAGAATCTTATGTGTGTGCATACATAAATATGCAATCGCTTACGTACCGAAACTTTAACTATGCAGCGAGGGATGTCCCAATTCCTAGGGAAGATTACAAAGTCCCAGCCGTTGTGGCTTCAATTTGATGGTGTGTTGGTAGAGGGTAAGGGCTAGTGGTAGCAAGTAAGGGCTTTGTCTTGTAAGTAGGGCATGTATAGGGACTAGGTCCATTAAGATTCTTTTGTTATTTTGGTCAGAAGTTTACATACGCCTACTACCAAAACCATGAACATAAAATGAATTATTCAATTTTCAGATTTAAGTCTCACACTAAAGTTGTTATTGCTTTATTAAATATAATGTCCACTAAAATAAAAAAAGGATGAATGACTTTAAACTGAATAATCTAAATAAAATATATACTATATAATCACACTAAAATATATGCATACACACATTTAGTGTTCCAAGCTACCAAGAAAACAAATACTTTTTCTTATCATAAGCAAGCCCAAAAATAACTGGTGGGAAAGTGAAGCACATTTCTTGGTATAATTTAGAAGTTCATTCAAATCGAATGGTTTCATGGCATGGAGCTAACCTCTCAGCATAGTCCATAAGTTTTCATCAAGATCCATTTAACAAGTGTTTTGGAATCCATTTCTAAAAACAAACACATAATTCCAGTGTTCTAACATCAGATGCTAACTATCAACTTAAAATGGAAGGATGATAATTATGATGCATTAGAACAACGAAGGATTTAACAAGGTATTATGTCCTTTTTAAAGGAGAAAAATACCTTATCAATAGTGTCATTGTCCAACAGCTCTACACACACACATGCATATATTTATGTATACTGTTACAGATATACTTAACATAGCATCAACTCTTATGATGTCACAGATTTTCAATATTAGAACCTGAGGGAAGGGTATCTAGAAAGATTTTTTTCTAAATAAATTTTGCCTGGGCAAAAGGCCACTGGTTTGTTTCCTCATTTCTTTAAAAGAACATTTGTAATTTTTTTTAATCAATGTTAAAAATATCCAGACGCTGAAACATATCTGTATACATGTGCATGCTCCACTGGTTGTATCATGATGTCTGAAAAGTGAGTTCCCAGTGGCAGCCCTGCTTTGATCAGAGTATTGGCTTCTTTCAGAGCCTGATGACATGTTCTTTTATTTGTGTGTCTTAGTCTGCTCAGTCTGCTCGGGGGGTCCCCCTGGGATGAAAATGAGACGACTCCATATCCAGACGCACACATCACTGCCTTTTTAGCTACAACAGAAATATGATTTATTGTCTCTAAATACATCTGTGAGCTGCCCTAATCGGACAGGGAGTTAACAAGAAGGACGTGTGATCAAGAGCAGATTCTGTTTGGTCAGTCTGAACTCTGTAATATGGTCCGGAGGTTTGTGTTAGGAGAGAGTACGTAAAAGAAAGATGAACAGTCAGCTCTAATGTTATAAGGACACTTTAACCAATGTAGGAACTCTACAATCAACATCCTGTGTGAGATGTTATGACAAAATGCAGAAGGAATTCACCTTTTTCATTTTTATTGTACACTTTGAGTAGTAGTATTTATCTACTGCTGTAATGAATGGAGACAATGAATATATTTTTCAATAGTTTTTAACTGGATCAGTGAGTAATACCCAAACTCTTTTTGCAATGCCCCTAATGACTGAGGTGTTTAGAAATTCAGGCTGCATTATTCTTAGGTATTTCCAAACTCTGAATTTGAAGCGATCCAGGCTGCACTTGCTTTAATTGTGGTGCTCTGGTCAAGAGGTGGGGGCCAGTGGGCTTTGGGGACTGGCCATGCTGGAGCGCCAGCCAGAGATGATGGAGAAGGTGTGGGGGATGCAGTATTTCTAATGATAGAAAAGTACAGACTTTTAAACAGTGCACTGGTTTCTAAGTTGCAGTGAGCAGTAAACACAGACTCTCAGTGTATAACAGCACTGACAGGAACAATTCGGGGAGTTTATAGTTTAGTCTTCCATTCAACTATCTGGCCAAGCATCCAATCTCTGTTACTTCATATGTCTTCAGCATCTTCAGGTAAAAAATTATTAGAATTTGACGATAAACCGAACAGCCACATGGCCTCTATATCCAAACTAATAACAAACAAGAGGTCATGTGTATACAGTGATTAAAGGCTAACAAACCATGATATAATCAACTGGGATTTTAGGCAAGGCGAGTTTCTTTATATAGTACATTTCAGTGGCTAAACAATTCTGTGCTGTAGAATTGTCTAGCCAATTGTCTAGAAGTGCTGTAGAGCGCTTTTCAGTGACCGAGCTAGAGGAAACACAAATAATTGAGAATTAAAAGAGAATTTAATTTAACCATTTAAATAAGATTATTTAAAACATCTTTCATGTTGATAAAATAAATGTGGATAACAAGTAAAAAAAACAAAATGAAGTATTTAAAAAATGGGTCAAAAATAGATTGTATACTAATAATGTTGAGATAGGACAGTCAAACTGCACTAAACAATACTTTTTAATCTTGATTTAAAGTAACTAAGGGTTTTAGCCTTTTTATAATTTTCCAGATTCCTTCCAGATTATAGGAGAATAAAAACTAAACACTGCTTCTCCATGTATGTTACTAGTTACATACGAGTATATATGCAGAGTAGATTAAATCCAGGAGACCTGATGCGTCTGAGTGGTTCATACATTGATAGCAGGTCTATGAATATTTTATGCATCATGCTTATCCCACGTGGGGTCACAAGTGGTGTTGTGCCTATCTCCTGCTGTCTACGGGCGAGAGGCGGGTACACCCGGGACAGGTCATCAGTCTATCGCAGGGCAACCTAACAGTCCTGGTTTTGGACTGTGGGAGGAAGCCGGAGTACCTGGAGAGAACCCATGCATGCTCAGGGAGAACATGCAAACTCCATGGAGAAAGACTCTATTCCCCGGGCTGGGAATTTAACCTCAAACCTTCTTGCTGCGAGGCAGCAGTGCTACCCACTGCGCCAGCTTAGCAAAAAATTAATTGATATTGAAACTAATAAAGGTATTTTAAACCTTATTCTCTGAGATATGGGGAGCTAGTGAAAAGCCTCTAGAACTAGGCTGATGTTCAACACTTTCTTAATTGTAGTGAGAATGTGGGCGGTAGCATTCTAGATCAGTTGCAGCTGTCTAATCGACTTTTCAGATAGACCTGTAGAGAAATATCACTAAAGAGTAAACCATTAATTAGTACTTCAAGGTCCTGCTGAGACCTTAATCCTTCAATCCTGGAGATGTTCTTTAGGTGATAGAAAGAAAACTTTGTTACTGTCTTTAAGAGCCTCTGACGGTTCAGGTCTGAGTCCATCACTACACCCAAATTTAAAGCCTGATTGGTGGTTTCTAGTTGGATTCACTGAAGCTGTGACTTAAACACTATTTGTTAGGTCCACAGATTATTACTTTATTTTTTTAATAAGCTATATCTGTCTATAAATCCAGATGAAGCTAACCCATTACATAGATTACAGGCATGTCTTGAAGACATAAAAACCTGGATGACTCTTAACTTTCTGCTTCTGAATGCAGACAAAACAGAAGTTATAGTCTTTGGACCAGAGTCTTTGAAAAATAAGCTGATCACTCAGTCACTTCATTTGGATGGGATTAAACTGATTTCAGATAA
>NW_015151101.1:224131-233342 GCF_000732505.1 Cyprinodon variegatus
TGACTGTATGATCTGGTTGAACTGTAAAGTGCCTTGAGATGACATGTGTTGTGAATTTGGCGCTATATAAATAAACTGAATTGAATTGAAAATTGAATTGAAGAAAAATTTGCCATAGCAGTTTGGGTTTACAGTCACCTGGAGACATTGTAAAATTTAGCTGTCTCTCGTCTACATAGTTATGGTAACCTGTGTTTTTGTTTATTAGGTCCTGAGTGAGGAAGAGCATGTAGATAATGAAAAAGATGGACTCTTAAGGAGAACGCAACATTTTTCTGGTCTCTGAAATATGCCATTATACAGTAGCTGTATGTTGGAAACACATTCAGTGGTCGCCTGGAACACGCCAAATGCATTGATATATGTTGGAGATAAGTTCTTGATAAGTTATGCATAAGTTATGCACACGTTACTCATAGGTTTTGGATAAGCTGGACACCACAACTTATGAGAAACGTACACTTAACATATGTCAACGATCGGGTAACTTGCCCGTAACTTATGGCCCATATGCTGTTATACGTCGGGATGCTCAGAATTTCTCGACGTTGTTGCCGTATGTTGATGTGTACCAGCGTGTTTCAGGGTGCTTTAGCATACTACAGCGTCCTCATAACTTATACAAAACGTACCCATAACTTATCCAACGTATGCCAGCATTTTTGCAATATTTTCTGTACATCAGGCATATGCTGGTCCAAATCGTCAAGGTGTGACAGGGGCATTACCAATAGAAGCTGCAGGTGAAACCGTTGGTCCTGATCAGCCGAACATCAAAATTAATCAGCTGTCCAAAGACAGATGGAGACACTCAGCCTTTTTCCATGACCTGGTTTAGCTACACGGCTTGGCTAACTGCATGTAGCGAGGCTAAAGCTTTATTCTGCAAAGGCAAAGAAGAATGAACACTCATGGAATCCCATGGAAAATAATATAATATAGTGTACTTTTTCTCTGTGTTTGTCAATTTGCATAGTTGCTCATAAAATAAATAATTTTTAGAAATTAAAAAAATATAAATCTGACTAAAAGGTTCTCAACTATTAAACTGGTACATTCTTTTTTTAGGTTTGTGTCACAATATTGGACCATGCAAAACACAGATTTGCCTTTTTCTGTACAAAATTCTGTACAAAAAGTAAACCTGTACATTAAATTATGTTTTGTTTTTATAAAGTGTTTTTACTTTTTTTGGCATTTATATAAATATGCCTTTTATTGATTAGTTAGCTTACGTTCGATTGGTTTTTGGTATATGTCTATTTTTTTATTTATAGCCCCCCTCGGGTAAAATTCTGCCAGCTGCCACTGTTATCTATTCTTTTGAAAGTAAGGTAATGCCATTCTCTTTTCTTTAAGACATCAAGACTTATTTTAGAACTACACTTAATTCATCATTCAGTGACTAAACAACAAAAAGGCAAAATATAGTTGATACATTTCTGCTGACAAAGCAGACAGGTTTAAAAGTGGTTTAGTATGGAGGGAAAATTGGCTGCAAAACATGGAAAAGGACAGAGAAAAGAATAGGTCATTGGATTATATAGACAATGGAACACTGATATGGATCTGCATACTGCTTCCATAATGAATTCCAAACTTCCCTGTGTTTCCAGGACTTTGAATGAACCCCCTCAAGATTTGAGGTTTACTCTTGAACACCTGCAGGGCATTTTTTTTTGTTCAGGGTTCAGCTTTGTGAAATTAATTTCAAAAATGTTGAAATACTACAGAAACTGTGAAACTGTTACGAAATTAGTGCTGCATTTGACTACTCTGATGTCCTTTATGTGCTATCAAAGTTATGTTAATTTTGTCCCTGCTGCTAAGCCACGGATGTGAGAGAGTTAGGATCAGAGAGACTTACAATTTAAAAATTTACCTTTCAAGAAAACGTTCAAATGTTCAGTTAAAGATAAGAGTGTTGCAAGAAGGCACTGTTTTGTCCTCCCTATGACACAGCCCCACTCCCCATCTCTGGGTTCCTTTCTTACTTTATGTGATCCAAAGTGTAGACTGGGAGACTTGGAAGACCTGCTCCCAATCCAACTAACTCCATTATGGACACAATGCCTTTTCCTCCCATGTGTATATGCAAAGGCTGTCCTCAATCTGACTAGTGTCTGCTTACTGCTCTTCTCCACGTCCTGTATTGCCTCATTCTATATGAGCTCAAAATGGGCTGAGACCAATGCGTCAGGGGTCGCACTGTAGGGACTAGGCTTGGCTTGAAACCCTGGGAAACATTTAGATACTTATCCATATACGTTGTGGATGCCAAAACCAAATTTTGCATGCACATATGCCTGTGCAAAAGTAGGAAAATTGACATATTACAAATTAAAAGACACTGTGAGGTATGAGGAATATATAGCAGGAAAAAAAACCTAATAAGTGCTGTAGGTAAACCGGTTAGGGGCTGCACAGAGGGGGGAAGTCTAACTGCAGACTTTCATTCTCCCTGTTGTCTTTCACAAAGCACACCTCACAAATCATAGAAGCTTCTCACCAAAGTCCACATTCCTCAAGATTCAACTTCATGAGAAACATATGGCTGACATGAATCCCATTATTCCTGATTAAGTGTGTTCTGGGGAAAACCTTTATAATGAATATTTTAGTTACCTGACATGGCTTTTCTAATTAGGTTAGTAGGCAACAAAAGAGAAAACAATGCCGTGCCACCAGTGGAAATCCGCATTTGTTGGTATTTTCCCTTGTTGGTAAAATAGACAAAAGGTTATTTTACTTTTGCAATTATAAATTGAGCAAATTTTTACTGTGAAAAACCTTACAGAATGCTAATGGGAAAACAATTTAGAACCAAATTGTTATTGAACAGGTAATACAATACATAAAAGGAAAGCTGAATAAATGTTAAAGTAGCGTTTTATCAAAACTTTGGTGATTTGATCATCTTCAGCTTTGAGTAGGGCAGGATCTACAGCAAATATACGTTATGGGCCTTAATGTCATGTCATTGCACTTTTTTGGAGCCAGCCTTTATATTTGGGCAACATCGATTTGCCACAGCTGGGACAAATCACATGGAGTAAAGGCGTTGCTATCAATAAAGTTACTGTGATAACTTTGGTTCAAGGGCAAGGCCATGCTTCAAACGTAACCTTGTCAGATATGAATCACACAAATCAAATTGTGTCAAAGATTAGAGCACAGTCTGAGGAAAGGTTGTGCGGCTAATGGCCGGAAGACTCATCACATGCAGGATAAAAGCTGCATATATGATTGCATGCCATTTGGTCATTGAACCAGCTTTACCCTACAATTCACACAGTCCTACAATCAGCTGAGATAGAAGATGAAAGAATTACACACTGACAACACAACAAAGAAGGTAAAAAATATGTAAACAGAAAAGAAAAACAGACTGGAAGAAACCATAGCAGCAAATGTTGGTGATGGAAAATTAAAGGGTAGAATCTTGTCATGCCATGCGATTACCTAATTACTGTGATATCGGTGTGCAGCCTTAGTGAGCCTGCTCTGTAATCTAAAGTTCAGTCAAAAGATGTTGCAAATCAGGGAAGTTCATAATGTCATGACTAAATCAATGCAATCCATCCTGTACAATCAGAGATTGATCACACCTCTATCACTACAGTCGCAGAATGCAGAGACAAAATACAGAATGCAGGGACATGCCAGTAAATTCTAACAACTAAAAGGGGCATCAAAACATGAGTCATGTTTCTTTTGTTTGCATCAGGGAACAGAATTCTGTAAAACGGGGCATCTAAGGTTAAACCTTTGATTATCAATACTGCACCTTTAAAGAGGCCACCTATTTCTAAAAGCACAGCCCATCAGCTGTTGCAGTAGGCATTGATTCAGGCCATTACATTTAAAGAAACTACTTTGCTAAACTACACAGAGGAAGGGAAGAGTGTGAATGCACATGTTACACAGCAGGTGTGGAGCCATACAGTAATAATATTGAATTGTTAATTCAATTAGTCTGTTATTCTGCTGCTACTCCACTCAGCAACTACAGCCAGTTTGCTAATTAATGAAAACAAATGTGATTTCCATATAGCCTGATGATTCATTCTCATTCTAAAAAAATATATATCTGATTTAAATTTATGATGATACCTTTGTCTCAACCTTTACTTACACCATGGTAAGCTTAAAAATTGACTTTGCACCTGAGGCGAAAGGTTGCTGATAATTTTTTAATCATATCATCAGACAAGCAATGTTATTTCTTGGACAGGCGAGTGAAGAAAGGGGCAGAGTTGTCAACCTGTCACCACCACGTTGTTAGTTGGATCAGGTTGCAAAAGTTGGAGACCTGATAAACCCAGAAGGGAAGTGAGGGTGACTTGGAAATATCTAGAGAAGGAACCAGTATGAGTCATCTTTAAAATACACCTCTCAAAGAACTTCTATCCTTTGTTTCTCATACCTTTGGTGTACATTGGAGTCATTTACTAAATACGAGGCCATGGTTCTCCACTGGTAAAGGATGGAGTGCCCCTGTTGTGTTTGTGATGAGTCTCTTCCTCATAGGGAGAAGTTTAAGTACTTTGATGTCTTCTGCACAAGTGATGATAGGATTGAACAGATGAACAGATAGATTTGGTCCTCATCAGCAGTAATGAAGGCGTTCCTCTCTTAAAAAAAAAGAGGTAGGCCAAAAAGCAACAGTCTTGATTTACCAGTCTGTCTCTGTTCAAAGTCTAATCTATGGTGATCACATATTGATCATTACTGAAAGATCAGGATTTCTCAGGGGAGCTCAAAGTAAATTCACTGCTCCTCAAAAGCAAAAACAGGAGTAAGTTGAGGTGGTTTGACCATCTGATCAGGAGCTTCCTTTGGAAGTTTTCTGGTTACTTCCTACAGGACACAGTCCACAGGGAAGACCCAACACTCAATGGAATGGCTATATATCCAGTCTGGTTATAAAAACTTTGGGATCATACAGAATGACATGACGGATGTTTTTGGGCAGAAGAATGCCTTGAATTCTGTCCTGGAACTGTTGCACCTTGGACCAAACCCAACAAGCATATGACAATGGATGGATGAATGGGTTTTACCTTATGTCACCTTTACACCAAACATGATCTGAGCAGCAGACGCTGCAGGTTTGCATGGAAAGTATATGGTTGATGCACATCAAAGGGAATCAAAAGGTTCTGCAGTGAAGCATCGGAGCAGCTGGATCAGTGCCTGATGATCATTTATCTAAGGTGTGTGACGTGCTCCAGAAGCAGCAGATTCTGGAGTTGGAAAATCTGAACTTTTTCTGCTCGAACCAATGCTTCAATGTTTTTCTGCTTCAACCAATGAGAGAAGCTGATCTCTCTAATTTTTGTTCTACTTATGTAAAAAGAAAAGTGGTGCTATTTTTTATGTAAAAATAAAAAATATTTAAAAAGAAAAGTGGTGCTATTTATTATGTAAAAAGAAAAGTGGTGCTATGATCTTTGCCACTGAACACAAGAGCCTGAATGTGGGCAAGCATCAAAGATAAAGCAGCAGACACGTTTTTGCTGCTCAGATTGTGTTCGGTGTGAACAAAGTATTACACTTTATTAACCTTTACAAGTCCTAATTTGTATTCTTCTATCAAAAAACAGTTTATGGTTGAAATGTGCCAAATTTCATAAAAATGTATTGGTACTTTTGCAAGGAATTGTACTTGGCTAAATGAATATCTCATTAAGATATGACCTCATTAGGTCATACTTTAATGCAGTCTACATGATACTGGGGTGTACACCATATAGTTATTTTCAAGATCTCTTGGATTTGTACACCTAGTAATAAGCAGAGATACGTATTAAGCCACAGCATTTCTATGAGATCAATATTTTAGGAAGCATGAGGTTTCTTTTGTCATGTATAGGCTCTCTTGGTCCATGTTTACCCCAGTGATCACCTTCCTCTGTGTCCTAGTTAATGCCAAGCTGTTTTTTTTTTTTTTTGCAAAATACATCCAGCTTTGTGTTGCATTCCAGCAACTGCAAAAAATCTAGCATAGATCTGTGGCTTGATTGGCAATGAAAGATCCCTTTTCCGTTTCCTCCAGCATGAGGTGATTGAAAACTCAACAGCGCGACTGTGAAAACAGCGGTTGGGTTTTTTTTTATGCAAAGGAGCATGTCTCACATTCTAGCCTCCAAGAGTTGGAGCAGCTGCTGCAGCAGGAGATCTGAGGTGTTGTAGCTGCTTGAGGAGCTTTGAGCACTCTGAGCACAATGGTAATGACACAGAATGTGGAGGTTGAAGGGCTTTTTTTTTTGTTTAAATCAGTACCCATGCTAGAGCTTCTGTGTTAAAACAATAAAAACTTGAAAAAAAAACACATCAAACAATAACTCAGTGCTTCAGTAGTATTTTGTTTTTTAAACCTTTATTAAACTACAGGTTTAAAAAACTTGCAATTGTTCATAACTATAGTGATACATTCAAAAAATGTTTAGATTTCAGAGGGTTTTGCAAAAAGTGTAATGCCCCTGAAACTTTGAAATAAATTTCATCTATACCTCCATTGTCTACATCCTCTTCTCCTTCGAGGGTTGCATAGTAACCGGTGCTTGTCTCCAGCAGTCCCTGGGTGAAACACTTACACAGATTATAATGAAAGTTTTATTGAATTAATACTAGATACACTAATACCTATTGTGCAAGTGTGTGAAACAAAATAAAGACAGCAGCTTTATTTGGAAACTGTTCACTTTTAATTTCCTGCCTCTTTTTTTTTTTTAACGAAATAGCTAGGCGACCTATTGATAGCATTTTTTCAAAAATGCCGTAATTATGAAATTAATGTTTAACTGTGGAGTTTTGTAAAAAAAAAACAAACAAAAAAAAAAATACCAACAACATTAAAAAAAAAGGAAACTTGTAGCAATTCTGTTCAAATTATAATTATTTACTATTTATCTCAATCTAAATGTATTAGTTGCCTTAAAGCACAGTCTTTTGACCCTGAATGCTATTTTAATGCAAAAAAAATTTTCTTGCTGGTCTTTAGCATAAGTAAAGGCCTCCCTAAAAAAGTTTTTCTCTTCCTCCCGTCGAACCCAATCCCAGCGTTTCTATTTACCTTCCGCTCTCCTGAGCAGGACTGATCTAGAAAAACATACAAATGTGACGCTAAATCTTTGATAAACACCAGGTCTGAATTTAGAGAGAAGAGGAAATCAACTCCAGTTCAGGATGTGACTACTAACTCTGCCCAGATCAATCATACTCTTATGAGTGGGGGAACCATTTTTGAATGGGGTATACACACAAACACACACACCCACTCCCCTACACACACAAATGTCTTTATGTGCCCATATGAGCACTAACCTGCACTAAGTTAGCAAGTCTTTCAGGTAGAGAGGTGGAGAATGAAACCACTGCAACTAGATTCCAAGGTAGCAGAGCTGGGTTTACACTTTCAAGTCCTC
This sequence comes from Cyprinodon variegatus, assembly GCF_000732505.1. Taxonomy (NCBI): domain Eukaryota; kingdom Metazoa; phylum Chordata; class Actinopteri; order Cyprinodontiformes; family Cyprinodontidae; genus Cyprinodon; species Cyprinodon variegatus. The sequence continues at coordinate 231,562 of NW_015151101.1, forward strand.
TCTCCTTATCTCTGAGATTAGCTCGATAAGAGAATTATGAAGCCAGACGGACATCTAAAGCTTCCTGGGGGGTCAATGCTGTGATGAGAGACAGCCTTGGAGGGTAGACCGCCGCCTCTGAAACACTTAACCCTTCCACAACACGCATGCACACACACACATACAAACGCACAAACCTCTCCTAGCCCAGGAGATCATTCATTCACTCTATCATCCCTTCTCCACTTTATCAGAAAACGAAGGAGCGGGAAACAAAGGAGGAGGGAAGTGAAGGAAAGTGGTGAGCCCAGATAGCTGTGCTTCTTTGACTTCCTTCCTGTGCATTCCAGGTTTTGTGACCCTCTTTCAAGGACAAAGAGCTGAAATGTTCTCCCCCCCTGTTCTCAAAATGGTAGAGAGAGAGGGGGGGGGGACGTTCCCAAAAACCTGCAGGATGTAAAGATCATAAATTGTTGAGGTTGTGTCGCTGCATCAGAAGAGTGAGTCAGCAGTGTGCAGATTGAAGGATGTGGGAAAAGTCCTGTGGAATTCAACACAGAAATAAAAAGAAATAATGCTGAGTTCCAAAATCAAATTGAATTACTAAGCTAAATACTAATAAATTAGTTGCATTGACTGATATTAAAAAACGAAAACCAAATATAAACATATATTTTTTCTTCTCATAATTGAAGCCTTTGTAAAGAATGAATGCCGAATGTTATTCTTATTTTTTTTTTAATAGCAGAAACAAAATAATGAAATAAAAATAATTCTAAATAAGTACGATGAGTCATTAAGAGATTTATCTGGAAAAAAAAAAACATAACATAAAAATAATGAAAACATAAGAAAAGCATTAACATATACTAGCACTGTTTTCTTTTTTAACAATTCCTAGTGAAAACAGGATAAGCTTTAAAACCCAGCTTTGCTATAAGGAAAAAAAAGCCTCTTTACAACAAAGCAAAATATTGAAAACAAAATCGTAAAAAAAATTAGGATATTTTTTGAAGGAGTTTATTTTTTATTTTTTAATCTCTTATGGTATATTGTTATACCTGTTCTCAATACAATGTGTAATTTAACATATTTATGAGCAAAGGAAATTCGAACACAGACTTGGTATGTCAGTTAACCTTTCAGACAAAATGCAGACTGCAGACCAGCTGCCACATCATCATTTAAGCTAAATTAACAAACTTAAAAATTAAACAAACAATGTTGCAGAAAGTAAGAAAAGAAGAGACGTCCCAGAGATATGGAGGAGATTGATCTGAATAAGTTTCAGCATACTGATTTTTGCCTTACCCTGTGGTCATCTTGTTAAAGTCTGAATGTTTACTGAATTGAAGGAAAGAAAAGGGAGTTGTAAAGCTAACATGTAAAATAAACATACATTACCATCCATCATCAAATAGATTTATTTTTATTAAAATAAATAAATAAATAAATAAATAAATAAATAAATAAATAAATAAATAAATAAATAAATGGTGACTTTTTGGACCTTCGGTCTTAGGTCTTTCATGGATATATATGCACAAATGCATACCTTTTGCTCTCTGGCCAAGATTGGCAACATTATGCCATTAGATTGAGCTAATCTAATCTTTTCATTTACACACTGCATTCCTCGGGACTGTTAAAACAGTGAATATCACCCCAAAGACACAGTGATAAACATTTTATTTAGATTCCTATTAGTTCATTTCAAAGTGTTTCATAAATACTTTCATTTGTTGAATCAATCCATCCATCCATCCATCCATCCATCCATCCATCCATCCATCCATCCATCC
>NW_015151101.1:234549-249328 GCF_000732505.1 Cyprinodon variegatus
GTTACTTTTACTTGAGTAAAGAAGTTTAATCAGTACTTCCACTTTTACCAGAGTATTTTTTAACACAAGTATCTGTACTTTTACTCAAGTACAGAAAGTGAGTACTTTTGCCATCTCTGCTTCTAGGTGTCTACAGTGGTGAGTGTGTTAATCTTTTAAACACATGGAAAGAAAAACAAAGAGACTTAAACCTTTGTCAGATAATACAATTAACTGTAATTTAAAGTTTTGCTTAGAAATGAGTAATTACCAAATTTAGAAGATCAGCGTATACATTTTTAAAATGTACTTTATTATTTTGTTTTTATTAAAGTAGTCAATGAAATATCAAGGGTGGTTGTATATTTATATTAGATGCTGAATAGAAAATATGTTTTCTGTTAAAGGTTTGCTGATACGAAGCAGCCTTATCAGTTGCTCCTTTTAGTGCTCTTTTTATCATTCCTTTCAATGAATCCATGGAGACATATTTAAAGAAGAAATAACTGTATTAATTAGAGTTATTTCAAGTCTAATCTTAAATTTTCATGTTACCCTCAGCCTTCTCATATTTAGACCCAAAAACCAAAAGTTTGTTATGTGTCTCTGCTGATGTGATCTTACTGAGACAAATATGTGCTTTAGAGAGTGGGGGGGTCTTTTTCTCAAAACAAACCCAATATATTTATGGTTTTAGTCTAGATAAGTGTATAACATCAACAAAATGGCACTATAAAGGAGCATTGACAGTAACCCTAACAGAGAATACGATCCACTTAATGGAGTCTTATAATAAACTTTCACAGCTGTTGTGTAATTGTTAAATAAACTTTCTGTTGAGATGTCAGAAATATGCGGTATGCTCAAAACCTTCAGATCAAGCCAACCCTCAGAGAGCATCATCAGATAGGATTGTTTCTGTCAGCATTATTATCAACTGTTCAGCATTAGTTTACTTACCTTAAGTTGATAGTTGGCAATTGACAGAGTTTTAAGAAAAGTGAAGAAATCATCACACATGTGGAAGGCTAATACCTAGTGAGACTGAACCCCTGCTTCACTTTAAATAGGTTTAAGCTGATATTCTTTCCATGGAACAAGCAGACCCATCATTGTTCAGCTGTGAGAACAGTGACAGATAGACTCTTTCAAGACAAGGAAAAGAGATGTAGCTGTGGTATGTGGCAAAATAAATCTAATAACCTTATATTAAGGCCTTAAAACTAGGACTCATACCTCTTGTCACATCGTGCTGCAAATATTTCTAGCTCAAGATGTTCTGCCTCGAATATAAGACCATTTTAATTCTAAAAACTTTTTTCATAGAAATACTGTATGTTTCATGGAAGCTGAGAGTGGTTGTGTTTTTCCACACTGGTTTTCTCGAGAAAACAAGTTAATTTTCTCATTATATAAAGATAACGAAAGTCGTTTTTTCTTGTCATAACAAGATGATTGGTGTCTTAAAACTGATTATATCACAAAAGCGGGAGAGGGTTTATAGTATAAGTCATTGCACCATGTGTGTAATTCTGTAAATAATCATGTGTTTAACTTTACATAACAAGACAACGTTGTTGGTTTGATGATTTGCTTCCACTTCCGATTTAAAAGCAATTAGACCTTTGCCTTCGGCATTTTAGCACTGGTGTTTTTTGAAAAGCCCCGGTTTTACGCCTGTAACAGGTATAAGATGCATTATCCCCCAAAATGAGTCCAGATTAAAGATTTTTATTAAAAATAGTCAGATTTGTTTCTGCTGTATACAATGCAAACCAATCATCCACCATGACCTGACAATGAGTGAAAAGAAAAAGGAAACAAAAAAAGGGTTACCACAACTGCACAACTACGGGCACCACAGGCATGGATGGACTGGGAATCCAGGGCTGTTGGCCAGCCTCATTCATTACTCATACAGGTTAATCATCTCGTTATCTCGAAAAATCAATAACTGTTTTCTCATGATAACAAGACAATTATCTTGTTATCTCGAGAAAACAATTAATTGTTTAGCTGTGATAACAAGATAGTTATGTCATTATCTGGAGAAGGCAAAACGAAAACAAAAATATCCTTGTTCATTATTTATATTGTTTTTCTTTACATCTTTCTTCTTTATGCATCAAGAATAATATTTTTAATAAATGAATCCTGAGTGTGATGTTTATGGCACGGCACAATGTATCCTTGTAAGGACTCTGAACTCTGAAACACCTTCCCCAGAAATAATACTCCATGCCAGAGCCCAGGAGTTTTAAAGAGGCTTACAGAAATACAAAGCACCACACACTTCATGCCCCAACCTCTCTAAATTTCCCCTAAATCTCAAAGCACCAAGCACACTCCTAGCTCCTAGATCTATGACAGTCGATGTATGCTCCTGCTCAGTTCGTGAGTAAACTTCATAAAAAGATTGCAGCTGTATCCACACCTCAAAAACAGGGCTATTTCCTCTTGTATCAAATTTGCTTATTCACTGACCAAAAATGCCCCCTTTCAACCTCCAAGTCCAACCTCCGGCACACTTGTGCCCTTAACTTTGGTTCAGACGAGTGAGACTCTTCTGCCATTCCGATTTAATCCAAAAAAGACTTCCTATGGCAGCCTGTTAATGTCAGAATAGATTTCCTCTGTGCTCCCCATGACCCAGAAAAGAGCACCACCCTGCCACTTTGCCAGGAACCTTTCACGGTTTTGTGTTTCCCAACAAACGGCGAAAATGCTTCAAACCCAATAAAATACCCGCTGATATTTATTAGGCTGTTATTCAAGTATTCCTTCCTTTCTCAGCCCTGTGGAGATGCACGCCTACAAGCATGTGTGCACACACAGTCACACACCTTTCGTCAGCTGCAGACAGATTTGTAATTCTAATGAGGAGCCAAAGATTAAAGAGTTGAGTTGTCTTGGGTGTTACAGTACACGTCTAGCTTTACTATGAGGACCAGAGGTCACGCAGAGGAAGACAGAGGGAGGAAATTGAGAACTTTTCTTGATTAAAGGCCTCTGAAACATCTAACCTTTGACTACTCACAGACTGTGCAGAGCTGCGGCTGCACATGCCGCTTCACTGGCCTCCTTTCATCGTGTTATGCATCTAATAGCACCTGGTAAGAAAAGGGGGTAAAGAGCAGCTACTCAGGGACGCATGTCACTTCTTGTGACATCTGGAGAGAAACTGTTAAAGACTTCAACCATCTAAGAGACAAATATTCCAGTCATATTTTTGTATGAGAAAAACATTCTACTACTACTACTACTGCTACTACTACTTCTACTACTACTACTACTACTACTACCCTATATAAAGGACCACTACCTAAAAGCAACACAGTGTAATGTTTCCCTGAAGTATTAGCTTGACATAATTCCAATAATTTTTATGGTAAATAAGCAGCACTTGGTGCAATCTAATGGTCTGTTTGGGCTGCTGTTCTCAAAAACTTCCCTTGTAAATTAAGAGTACTGGTTCTGTCAGTGAATAAGTCATGTGACCAGATCTACACTTTGTTGAGTTATTTTTCAGCAACAAAGCAGCTATGATAATTAATTTGACAATTTTTTTGTTGCTTTATTTGGGATATAATCTAGAGAGGTGGATGTTGCCTCGTTTTCACGAGTAGCTACATGAGTTCTCTTCTGGTCCAAATTGGTCTGCTATCATATTCCAAAAAAAAGGGGGAGACACTGTCATGTTGTGACAGATGCTGGTTGCTTTCAGTGGCGATAAACCTGGAAGTTACAAGTCTAGCGCCCCTAGTGGCTTAACCTCACAGCTTTAATTGATATTTTCTGTTGCCTTTTTTCCATTATGTCACACTGTCACAAACTTAAGCTTATTTGCCATACAACTTGAGACCAACAAAAAATAAGCAGAAGGATGCCTTTCTTTAGAAGGAATGGGAAGTTGACTGGCCGATAAATCAAGTGAAATAGTGGACATCTGCAAAGAAAATATGTATGAGGCTGTAAAAGACTTGACTGGGGTAAAACTTTTATTAGAATAGGAATACTGAGTAATGCTAAAGCTACAATGGAATGGTTCACATCAACCCTTTCTAACATTTATATGCATCTTTTCCCCAACACACATGAATCAAATGACTTGCTCTCTAACAGGCCCCGCAGAGTTAAAAAACAGATTCAGGTGTGTTTAAGAAGAGCTGAATCTAAAAGCTGTAGGATAGTAGCTGTCTTGGCCACCTCAGATATTAGTAAAGAGGTGGGCAAACTTTTTGTTGGCCACAGTGTTTTACAATTTTACGGAAGGGCCTGAGGAGGGGCAGATGGATGGAAAGTTTTGGTAGGTTAACTCATAAAAGAAGAAAAATTTGACCAGGGACATGTAGGAAAAAGGCCTTAATTTCGATAGAAAGTCAACAAAAGAATTACAAGATAATTTTTTGTTCCAACTTCCACAGTATTTATTTACTGAAATGACTCTTCAATGTCTGTTCACAGACATTCGTTGAGACAAACAACAACGGCATCTTCTGCGCCGCCTAACAAAGGAAACACTGATTCATTCAGTGATGCATAAAAGTAATTCAATTCAAGAGACGAGCTTCTCGTTCAGTCTGGATGTTAATAAATTCCAGCTGCAACACGCCTGGTGCTTTTTCTGCATCTTGTGACTGGGACAGTCCACCAACTGAAGTGAATCGTCAATAAAACTTGCCTTGGTACTTGACTCTTGAATGGTACTTTGACGATGAACATTTTTTGGCTTGAGCCTGAGAATTAGCTACCAACCTCGGAGCAGTAGCCTCCTGCTTCTTCTCTGACTGCTTGCCAGGAGGGTTGGGATGTTTTGTGGTAAAGTGAGCGCCCATTTAAAAAAAAAATATGTCACTGTGTTTTTATATCACACATACAGCAGTCGATCCATGTTCAGTAATAAATTATGTAATTGTCCTCTTCTTATTAAAACCTTTACATTCCCTGTCCACTTTTTAGCTCCACTCATCATTGGCTGCACAATGGTTGAGCTGTCAAAGAAGGAAATCGCTGAGTAGGCTAATAATGTGTCCATGGGGTGTCGGAATGATTGGAAAAAATCACTTCCCATTGGGAAAACTTGGCAAGACAGATCTTCAGATACCACTTGAATGCCACATAAGACAGCACACCTCAACAAAGCTCTGTATATCGGAGTCTGCCATCTGTCAAGAAACGCCAGAATTGCAGGGAAAAATGAACTTTAACAAGGTTTGCCATTATATTATTTTCTTATTCAGGGGTCAGATTCAAAAGCTTAACCAGCTGCATACGGCTGGAGGCTATGGTTTGCCCACCCCTGTCTTGGTAGGTGCTGAAGTCAAAGTCTAAGCTTAATACCAACTAAACATCTCTTGCCATAATTGAAAGGTGAGGTCAAAAGCGCCTCTCAAAGTAGTCTAACTAGTTTTCAGCTTTTTTGAAACAAAAACACCCCGAAAAACAACAGAAACATAACAAACCCTTTACACTTGAATATTACGCAAAGTCTTGCATTTTCTTTCCACTGCAAAACTATACATGATGTATGAGTCAGTCACATAAAATTTGTGTTTGGGAGAAGACAAATGCAAGGTATCGTACCTTGAAGAGTGCATTGCACCTGTAATAACACAAAATTCTGACTTAAATTGACCAGCTTGTCAGTGACAAATGAGTTGCAGTCTAAAAGCAACTTTATGGGGTGCATCTCCACCTCTTCCTTTCATTCAGTCAAGCCAGTATTTCCTTGTGTCCCCTGACCCACCTCTTTACTCCCACCAAGCAGTTTGTTTATCAATCCTGTCTCAGCCTTGTCATCAATCTCTCAGCCAAAATCTTGTTGTTTCCTCGTCTGCCAGACTGCTAAGATCCTCCGACAGTCCCCTTTTTCCTGCCCACTTGGTCACAGGATAATAAAACTGTCTAGGTTGGTCATAAGACACATAGAAAGAGAAAAGAGCAGAGTTTGTAGTTGGGTTCAGGTTTGGGGATGGGGGAAGGCAACCTCCCATCTCTACAGGCTCAGTGAGACCTTACAGGCTCAACTTAGAGGAGGGGTCTTGTTCTTTAAAACCTGCAGAAAGATTAATGGCATTTAAAGGAGACAGTAAAACACAGCTATTGCATAAAGTCATCAGTTAAATGTAATTAGAAAATATATGGGAGTTTGATTAAATGGGTCTCTGGGGAGTGATCAGGCAAGGAAGCTGCTAGCAAGCTGTAGAAAGTTGTCAGATGAGCTGCAGTGACTCTAACAGACTTATTCTTTGAAGTGGGACCTGGTATGTGTAAAGAACTCCGAAGAGTGTGGATAATGACTTTTTGAATGTCTAAAATTATACAAACTAATACCTTTAAAGGCATGCAGTTCCTGTTATTATGAATGCATATACAATTTATGGTTTAAAATAAAACCTCCTCCACGATCTTATTTTGTAATCTTCCTTGAGTCTTTTGCCAAAGAGCAAGTGCTAGAGGTACTTCAATGTGTTACAAAAGACAGTAAAAAGAAATAATGAAAGTAACAATGGTTTATTTATAAGATTAAAAATAAATCACAACAAATAGAAAAGCTAACTTTTTCTGCTTATCTCAGTGACAGCCTTTGGACCAAGAGACACAGTCAGCTCTAACAATTGGATTTTCCTGTACCATCTCCTCACAACACTTGCTTGACCCAAATTTTGGTAGAGTCATAATTTATAAAATATAACTATGCCATGGTAGAGCCCCTTCATGAAAATTTATGGTGTAAGTGGGATACACACAACTAAAATATTTAAATTCTCTTATAGGACCAGATCTTCAGAGTTTTTGCTTGTCCTAAAATAGGTGAAAGGTTTTTCTACATGCCAAGCAGATCTACAATTCAGTATATCATGTTGTGCAAACTTTTCTGCTTCATCATGCAGATCATTTTCCAGAAACCAAACTTCTTACATTCATGGGTGGAGGATAGCCAATTGTAAATATTTACCTCGTGCAAAATGATTTTTCTAAATCGGAAACGCAACTGCAGCTGTAGTTTTTGCATCTTTTTCAGTACTTTAGAAAGTCTGATGCAAACCAATAAACAAACATATGAAAAAGAAATCAAGTTACAACTTTTTTGTAGGTCTATTTTACACATATAATCTTCTGCAATCATACTTAGGTTTTTAAATTGTTTTATGGGTTGTAAATCCAAAAATCTTTTATATCCATGAATTTGCATGGTTTGGCCAATGGAAGGCACATATGCAAACAAAAGGTAACATTTGTAGTAGCTTGAAAAATTCCCATGAAAGATTTCTTTGCACTTATATATATAAAGATCTGCTCTGCAGGTGCAAACATTATGGCTCAGACCAGGCAGACAATCCCAAACTTTGTCAATCTTATTTTATGGTCAGATTAACCAAATACATTCAAATGTCCAAAGAGCACTACCCAAACATTTTCATAACCACAAAAGACCATCTTCAAACTCTTCTTGATTTGGAAGAGCAGCAACTCTCATCAAAGATTAACAACTCTCACCCTTTTTTAAAGCCAAACTTGATGTGGTGTTTGTTAATATAAGATGATGATACACTTTAAAATGTATGTCCCGGTTGTCTTAATTGTCTGTTTTTGCAATCTGTGTAGTTCTTGAGGTGGTTTTGTTTTACTGTTAAGAGAAACAAGAAAAAGATGGAGAAGGGTCAGCAACCAGAACATTTGGGTTTTTGTTAACGTTACGCACTAAGTCACTCTTAAGGTACGTTCACAACAAATGCAAAACCAGCGAAAATTTGCCAGCTTTGTTGCTTTTGCTCACCTTGAAATTCAGCCGGCCAGTGAGAGCATTTTGCACCCCAGGCAAATTTGCTCACTGGGCAAATGGCTGCTACAGAGTCTGCATTGGTTTCACCTCAACATTGCGGACATGGATTTACAATGCAACTAGTAGTGTTTTCTACTTTATAAAGCTGAACAAAGCTGTTGGCATTTCTAGGTTCACCAGATTCCCAGAGAAAAAACCAGTATGGACCAAAACATCACCTCCTTGAGAGGCTAAGTCTGGATGACGGTCACTTTCAGCGGTACTTCCGCCTATCCCTGACCTGGTTCAGGGCTCTATTGACGAATCCCCCGGACAACAGAAGATTAGTGAGACGGCACTCTGGAACTCAGACAGGAGCAGCGGGAAATCAGTGTGAGAACACCAGCAGAGAAAAAAAACAGAACCCGGATGAGGCTGCCAGCCGCGTCACAGTCTGGAACTTAGGATCCCTGTGGGGATTAGTGCACAAGAGCAGGGAGAGATGGCAGAGCCGGGAAGCCTGCTGGGGAAAAGGCACCAGTGGGGGGTGGCTACAGCTGGCTGGAGCTAGCTATAGAAGCTAACTGCAGACAGTGATAGATCTGGGGAGATAAGGTATCAGTCTACGCTGGAGGTAAGGTGTGAAAAGAGTCATGCTTAATTACAATGTTTTGTTTTTTTTAAACCACATTAAAATGTCTTAAGAGCATCCCCACTTCTTCATCTTCCTTTTTTGTCAACATTATTTTCTCTACCTTCAATTTACAATTTGTCCCTGCTAGTTCCTTCAATGTAGCCCACAGCCTCCTCTAGCCCCTGACAGGATTTCAAGATACAAATGTAATCAAAAGTTCAATCCTTCATTTCAGCTGTGAAATGCATGTTTGGTTTGAGTGTTCAATTATCCATCCATCCATCACACTTCATTTTCACCTTTGTTACTGTGATATTCTTGGCATTGATGACTGGATTATTTGTCCATTTAATTCACCTAACTCTGCCCAGTTTCTGACACTGCTGATCTGATTCACCTGCTCCTGCCTCTATTTAAGGTGCTTGCATCCTATCATCATGGCCAGATTATTCTTGTTCTCTCCTGTCAGTGGTGAGAGTGTTTTAGGGTTTTTAAGCATACCTTAGTTTTTCAGATTTCCTGATCCTGATCTGTTCTAGCTCTCAACCAGTGAGCCTGCCCATTCCCATCTGATCTCAGTGGGGAGAGGGTTTTTGGCATAGCTGAGTGTTTCTGATTAACTGATCCTGACCTGTTCTGGCTCTCAACCACTGGGCCTGAACTGTCTTTGGGCTCCTGGATCTCTTAGCTTGCCTGTTCCTGTTATGATCTGTTTGCCTGACCTGGCTTCAGATTCCTGCATGTTCTCTAGTGCCGCAGCATCTGGGACATTCAGGGCGGTGCCCGCCACATTTTGTTGGCAGCCCACTGGCTGGATCCTACCTCGTTCTCAGGACAAGGGCTAAACTGCTAAACCAGGTTAGTGACTCACACGTTCATATCATCCTCCGTTGATATGATTACATGGTCACTAACCTGTGTTTCCTTTTACAGAGTTTGCTGATATAGACACCCTAGCCGCTGCTACTGCAGTCATCCATTGTTTTAATAAATTATTTTCTATTACCGGTATTATTTTTTGTTTAACCCACTGTCTGTCTTGCCTCCAATACTGGGTCCTCTGTTCTGAGTCATGACAGTTACATACTAAGAAAATACAATATACCAAGTTTTTCAAAGGGTTTAAAATTGTTACTGTTATATAATATTGTGATTTATTTAACTATGTCTTAACAATACAATTCACACACAAGGGTCAACTTCACATAAAATCTCTGTTCTTCCAATAAGTTGTTACCTCCTCAAGATCAGTCTTCTGGTTCAAATTCATAAAAAACGGAACCAGCTATAAGGCAGTCTGAGGTTTTTTTTTTTTTAAAGTTCTGCAAAAAATGTTCTCATACTCTAATAAAAAACAAAACATTACTCTTTGGCAACATAAGTCATAATACTCAGTTTCATTTTTTACTTCTTACTACTAACTTTTACTATATTTTTACATAGTATATTTACTAAGCATTGATTAATAAAGGCTAACTAAACTTTTTAGAAAATGGGTCATGTACTGTAAAATTAAATTTAATAACTACATTTCTTTTTTTGTATGTGAGTTAAAAGTAACTTAATGCAAATGTTTAATTGTGCACACCGCAGATGATGTGGATCTGTTGGCTTCATCAGGATGTGATCTACAGCTCTCACTGGAGCGGTTCGCAGTCGAGTGTGAAGCGGCCGGGATGAGAATCAGTGCCTCCAAATCCGAGACCATGGTCTTGAGCCGGAAAAGGGTAGAGTGCCTTCTCCGGGTTCGGGGAGGATGTACTACCCCTTGTGGAGGAGTTTAAGTATCTTGGGGTCTTGTTCACGAATGAGGGGAAGATGGAGCAAGAGATCGATAGGCGGATTGGTGCAGCGTCTGTTGTGAAGCGTGCACTGTACCGGTCTGTTGTGGTGAAGAGAGAGCTTAGCCAAAAAGCAAAGCTCTCGATTTAAAGGTTGATCTACGTTCCTACCCTCATCTATGGTCATGAGCTTTGGGTCATGACCGAAAGAATTAGATCCCGGATAAAAGCGGCTGAAATTAGTTTTCTCAGTAGGGCTCTCCCTTAGAAATAGTGTGAGGAGCTCAACCATCCGGGGGGGACTCAGAGTAGAGCAGCAGCTCCTCCACATCGAGAGGAGCCGGTTGAGGTGGCTCAGGCATTTGATCAGGATGCCTCCTGGACGTCTCCCTGGTGAGGTGTTCCAGGCACGTCCCACCGGGAGGAGGCCCAGGGGGAGAAACAGGACACGCCGGAGGGACTATGTTTCTTGGCTGGCCTGGGAGTGCCTTGGGATTCCCCCGGAGGAGCTGGCTGAAGTGGCTGAGGATAGGGACGTCTGGGCCTCCCTTCTGAAGCTGCTTCCCCCGTTACCCAACCCCGGATAAGCGGAAGAAGATGGATGGATGGATGGATGGATGGACGGACATGCACAGAGACTGCAGATAAAGCTTTGGCTTAGTCAGTTTCAAAGCATCTCTTCTCATTATCAGATTAATGTTTTTGTACATGGTCCCCTATGGATAATAAACTAATCAACAGGCTTTTGATTAAGTTAGAGAATACAGTCAAAAGCTAATTTTGGTATCAGGAGAAATAAACAGACACTGGAAATTAGTAACAATATTCTAACCATATTTCTGATTATGTGTCTGAGGAAAAAGTTAATTATTAGTCATTTTTCGTTTTCCTTTCTGTTGGGTGAAAAACTGACAATTGTTTTTTGACAAATGAGAGGTAGAAAATCTAATTGGGACAACTTAATTTTGTTGCTGTAAAACCACAATGTGAGAGAATCAGTTTTCTTTCAATACATTTTTTTTTTATTGAGATATTAATACTCAAGCTGTTATAGATTGTTGTAATGGTGCTGAATTACAGGTGGCGAATCGTAACAGGAAAACAAACCATGGAACTAAAAAAACCCGACAGAGGAAGCATATGCACTTTATGCATGTGTTCACATCTGTGTTTATGTGCAGGTGTGTGTATGTATAGGGGGATCTGTTACATTTCAGACAGAGCGCTTTGTTACCGCTCCTGAGTGTTGGGGTGCAGCCGTGCATGCAATCAGTTGGTGTTGCTACATAATTTTCAATAGGCCATTATTTTTGGACCCCAATAACTCAGCGCCAACTCTCCAACAAAGTTGCATATACCCAAAGGGACTCACACACAGAATAAAAAGTTACACACACTCACACAATCATCCAAACGCACACACAAAAACATGTGCTCCCTCTTCCAAGCTGAATGATTTAAACCAGTTCCTCATTCGACCAGCAGACGCCATATGTTTCCTATGTTGCCCTGACAGCCTCTTTTCATGAGATCTTCATGTTTTATTTCAGAGTAAAAAGGACATACTAATCTCTCTGTATCATGTTATATAGTACAAATCACACTGAGCGGAGGTTCTAGTAGAAAGAGGCGAATAATGGTGGTGGTAGTGTGGTGGTGGGGGGTAGTGAGCATGGTGGTGGTAGTGGTATATAAATCTTCATTGGGTTTGCAGGGAAGGAAACTCTTATGCTGACGAACAAGAAGCACATGTAGTGAGCAAGCTACCAGGAAATTGCTATAGTCTTGTATGATTTTATAGGGATCTTGGGCATGCCCTTCTCATTAATTAGGATGTGGAGTGCAGAGGTATTTTTTACAGGAAACTAAGTATGGAACCCCTGCTGTCCGCCTTAGGGCTTCAGCTCCTGAGTGAAAAAAACAGACTCAGAGGACTCTGTAACCAAAGTAAAGCAGAATAATGCAGGTCATATGCACACAAACAAGCCTTTAGATACATGTTCTTAGAAACACAGTCATAGGACATGCATGAAAGGAACATTATTTTTTTTTTTTGGGGGGGGGGCAAATTAAGCCAGTGAAAATGCCTAATTGAATGCACTTGTTATTTCATTCGTCATACACATTATTAAGAAATTATAGTCTGTGATCAGTGTGTGTGATTACTGTTTAGTTTGCATTTACTTGTCTGAGTGTAGGTGAAGGAAGAAAAAGATGACCCACACAAACTAAACCTGTGTTGTTTGGTTGAGACAAGTACATTCTGCATTCCTGTTCAAGCGGCTTTCTTCCCTTTTAACTCCATGTATTGGTGTTGACCTCCCATTTGCAGCCTGCTCGTCTGCCCGCCCACCCAGGTAGCTCTTGAAAAGTATACAGCAGTAATTTCATCCTCGGTCAGTCCACTTAAAAATGGCTGTGCAGATGCTGTCTTTGAGCCATATAAATAACATTGTCGCTATTGAGCATTTCTAAAAGAAAAAAAAGTTTTATATTGCAAATGCAACTTTATCACTCTTGCATACCTTATGTCACAGTCAGCTCTCTCCTTATTAAAGTGATAGTTTAGGATTTTGATGAGTTTGATAATTTAATTCAGTATAGTTTATCCATAAGTCATCAAGTCACAGCGCATCCTCTCTAGGCACCTTACACCGAAAATTCAGTCAAATCATAGGGACAGATTGGCTAAACGTTTCTAAGGGAACTAGGCTGATTGTAAATTTCGCTAAGTTTGCAGGATTTGCTCCTCCTGGATGAGCATGTACTCACTTGGATTGTGTTGTGGACGCTGTAGCAATCCTTCACACTGAGCATGCATACAGAAACAGTGGAGAGGAAAAACTCCTTTATAACAGTAAGATACTTTAAGCAGAAAAATGGCTCACTGTCAGCAGCCTTCTGCCAAGGCCATCAGGTGGTTCAAGAAGACAGAAGCAGACACACAGAAGGAACAGAAGCACTGATCCATGAACACAGTCAATGTTAGAAAGGTAACGATAAACTAGTTCCACAAGTCGCTTTGTGTAGGAAACAAAATTGTTAGGTGGATGAGGTCCGAGCTGTTTTTTTATGTCAAAAAGGATAAAAGCCACAGAGCACATAGAGGTAATCACATTAAACACTGAGTGTATTGTTATGTCCAGGAGAAAAACAGAAAACACAGGAAAACATGCCCAGCAATATCATTTATATTTAAAGTTGTTGACAGAGGCAACCCAGCTGATCTCCAAGGTGGTTTTACAGCTAAACAGAGCACCAGGACAGATAAACATACAATAATGCAGCCTAAGTCTATAGCACTATATCGGAGCGACAACTAAAGGACAAATAACTAAAAGATCTACCCCCCATTCTAAATTTAGAAATCATTGGAACCACTAGCAAACATCAGATTTAGAGCAAAGTTCTTTGTTAGTTGTGTGAGGAATCCATGGTTGCACAATTTGCAAATACCTACGGCCTCATTAAGGCTGATATCTAGAATAAAGAGACTCACAGCTTTGTATTACGCTAACCAATATGACAATATATAACAATATGAGCTTGGTTGCATCTGGCAAAAGGACTTTTAAATGCAGTATTATCAGCTACTGAGCTGAACTTTGTGCATCATGTTGCAAGTCTGTCAGAAATTAGGAAAACGTGGGATAAATATTGCATATTTCTTTAATGCATTTTTGTTTTTGTTTTACCACCATCCATCAGCAACAATTAATATGTTAAATTCCAGCCAATGTTACAGTGTTAGATGTGTTTGTTTTGTAATGCTTTTGTTTGCATGTTTGTTTGTTTGTTTTTCTGGACCCGGGGTGTGCCTACTTTTTTAGCAGAAGCACAGAAATAGTTCATGGTTAATTATATTAAGTGAGCCAAAGAGCTACTTGTGGCTCTGGAGCTGCAGGTTGCAGGTCCCGGATCCAGCAAATGAGCTGCGATTCTATTTCCATACAGCTGAGGCTAAAAGTGCAACACCTTAATTTCTAAATCATGGCTAAAGAAAAAACTAAAATAAAAATAAAAATGGAAATGAAAGAACCAATCACTTATGTTTTTGTGCCTGCAAATATCATCACAATAACCGATTTAGAATCTTGTCTTTAGTACAAGTGCAATAACAGGGGGCATTAAAATGTCCGGATTAGGAACAAAAGTAAACCAAAGGCGTATATTATTATACATGGACACATTAGAGTGACCAATTTTTCTTCACCACGAGGCTATATATCACTAAACAGCGTATTTTAGACTACATGTGTACATTGAATGTCCCACATACACAATTCAGTAAACAGGAGCACTGGTGATCTTTGTAAAGCTGTCACCCCACTCACTTAAAAAAACTCTGCAAATAGAATAAATGGTTAGTGCTTCTTCATTGCCAATTTTTGCAGCTGAAATGATCAAATGTGCTACTTTTATTCAGAGATATTAAAGATTATCTTTTAGGTCATCCAGAGGTCACCGACCCCCATTAAGCTATGAAGTAAACCAAAGCTTTTTTAGTGCTTTGTTAATGCTAATTTGCACAGTTGTGCTGCTTCTGTTTTTAAGACATCATGATTTTTAATTTAGGCGAGTGCGTATGGGATGTTCAATGTGTGTGTGGACTTGTCTTGT
>NW_015151101.1:249513-259412 GCF_000732505.1 Cyprinodon variegatus
TGTATTAATATAATATACAAGTTTCACTTTTTAAATGGAATTACTGAAATCAATCTACTTTTTCATGATATTCTAATTTTATGACCAGCACCTGTACATATATGGTCAAACCAGCAATTACTTTTTTTTAAAAGAAGACCATAGATTGGGAGAACATATATTTTTCTTATTTCCTTTTGCTTCCACAGGAGGTGGTTTAGGCTGATCTGCAATTGCAGGCGGGGATCAACCATCAGCATGAGTAGCACTGTGTCAGTCCAAGCTGTGCCTAAATATCCTGATGTATGTTTACACAATCTAATGCACAAGTTCAAAGGTGAAGGGGAAAAGGGCTTTTAATGTTTCCGGGTTTATTTACTCAGCCTAGTGTCTGGCTAAGAACTAACCCCCCCACTCACACCACTACCCCCTACCCCTATTACCCACCCTCCCTACTGCCCTTCCTCAAAGGGCTTCCACCTCAGATGACATGACTGGGAAAAAAAGAAAAAAAAAGAGTAAGAGGTTACAACTTCTTTGCAATTTTTTTTCTTTTTTCATAACACACACACACACACTCCTCAGAAGGGTGGTGGGATTGAGGGCATAGGGTGCTAACAATTTCAAATAGCTCATGTAATTTTATTTACAACAGATCATGAGATTTAATGAGGAGCTGTTACATTTAAAAAAACAGAAATTAAACTTGTGTGTGTCTTTATTGCATTCATGTGAAGTACTAAATCTGTTTGCCTTTTATTCGAACAGATGTCCAAAATATTAATAATTACCCCCCCTCCATGTTGTGCGATGATTTATAAAGATGGTCCCCACAAGGTATGAAATATACACAAACACACTCACGCACAGGCACACACTATAAAACGGTCCAAGGTAGACAGACTCAGTGTGCCAAACTTTAACTGCTCTTCATGTAAGCATAGTTAATCATAAACAGTCGAGCCATTTTATTTGGCCAAATCTGTGTTAGTGGATAGCGTTGGCACACTGTCCCGAGGCCCATAAAATTGACATGTCTGTAAATTCATGCATTTATTGACACAAATTAATAGATGCAATGCCTTTCTCTGCAAGTTCATTCAGTATTTTTCACTTTTTAATTTCTCGGCCATCTGGAGATCTCTGGATGGGATTTCCAGTTTAAGGGAAGTGCATTTCTGTTTCTGATATTTTTTCTAATCAAAAATATTTGTGTAAAAGAGTAGAATGTTACAGCCAGTATAAATTCACAACAGAAGAGTTTACTGTGCAAATGCACTACAGACAGGCTTGAGTCCAGGAACTGAAGCCAGCGAGTCATGGATAACTGTACATTATTGCTGTCAGGGGGCCGTCTTCTTCAGTCCAGGACAAGCCATTACATTGTGCAGCAGTGAGAAAAACCTTGGGGGGACACTTTAAAACCCTGGATTACTCTTTGCTGAAACGTGTTTATTAATTTTTATTCAATTCCATTTACTTATATAACACCAGTTCATAAGGCACTTTACCGTCATTTAAATCAATTCATACAGGCAGATTTGTTAATAGTTTTCTATCAAATAAAACCTGGCTGATTGCATTCACTCTGCAAGATTAACTTATCCTGGATGCACACACAGCGATGGCAGACATATGCGTACAGTACATGGTGTTGCTGACTTTGCAGCAATCCCTTATACTCAGCATGCTTGCAGTGACAGTGGAGAAGAAAATTACCTTACAGGGTTTTTAGGCAAGCAAGTTTTTTCTATTGATCAAAAACCAGAATGCTTAAACTTATGCAAAAACGTACAACTATGCAGTCTCTTTATTCCCCACTTTTGATATTCATCGCAAACTTTTGTTAAAGTCTCTCCACAAAAAATTAAAAAACTACAAAAGCAATAAATGCCAAGTTAACATATTCTTAAGTCATATCATTAATTTCATTAACCTGAGAAGTCAGTACTAGGATTATGTCCTCTTGCCTAGCTTAACTTATTTTCTGTTACCCAGTAGCTTCATCCTTCTCTTCAGTGCAAAGGTTAAGTGATATATATTTCCTCTTCTTTACCCAAACCACCAGAGTCTATTAGGAATCTGAGCAGATATCAATGTAGCGCCAATATTTTTGTGACTATGTTCCTGTAAGAGCTGGCAGTGGCAGACAGCTTTCCCATTCAAAGGATGGGACCAAATAACATGGTGTATAAAAATATAGTTCTAACAAGATTTGCTTGTGCATTTTGTCACTTCAGCCTTGGTTGCAACATGCTCTTGTAACTGAGAGAAGAACTGGGAGTAACTGAGAGAACAAACAAAGATGCAAATTTAATTCAGAAAGACCCCGGAATCTTCTTGCGTACTACCCACAGTCCACTGAGCAGCCCAATACATACATATATATATATATATATATAGGTGTGAATGTGTGCTGAATGGTTGTTTGCCCTATTTGTCTCTGTGTTGCTATGCGATGGACTAGCGACCTGTCCAAGGTGTACCCCGCCCCTCGCCCGTAGACAGCTGGGGATAGGCACCAGCACCCCTCGCAGACTGGCTAGATGTGCTCTTTTCATCCTCTGACGTGGGAGCTAGCTCGTAGCTCGTCTGCCTGGTTGTGGGATTCCTGGATTGGAAAGCCTGTGGAGCTGGTTTACAGTTGCCTTTTGTATCTCTCTATCTTTCTATGTTTAATTCTGTCTCTTTGAACCCCAGTCACCCTTGGCAGATGGCCACTCACAATGAGTCTGGTTCTGCTGGAGGCTTTCTCTTGTGAAAAGCGAGTTTTTCCTCTCCACTGTCGCTACAAGCATGCTTAGTGTGAGGGATTGCCTTTGAGTCAATTAGTCGATGCAATCAGCTGGTTTTCCTTAGATAGAAAACTTTAAACCAATCTGATTGTATGTTCTGATTGAATTTTATTTTTCTTATGAATGTATTTTTAAAAAGTTAATATTTATTTACTAATGTAATAAATCTTGTGCAATAGTAAATTGTCTTTTGAAATGGTAAATTGTCTCTGTGATCAATAAACAATTTTAGTAATGTAAAATGTAATGGGTTTAGTTTTTTTTATGTCTGTTGATTTAGTCTGGTCAAAAGCAAAAAAATTATCACTAACAAGAAAAGAAGAAGGAAAATTATGTCCAATATCCAACATAAAGAAGAAAATTTAAGGCAGAGTTGGTATCAGACTGTCTGTGTTTTTGAAGTAATGAAAAGCTAATTAAAAAGGGCTGACCCATGCATTGCTTTCTTATTTCACTCCATCACATAAAAGCAATATACATTGTAGAGTAAATGTGCTATTAATTACAGGCATTTTTTTTTTTTTACCTCAAGCAGAGTCCCCCTTTTATCTCTTAGATTCTCTTAGATTGTTATGAAGTGTAGGGTTGATAGCTCTCCTTTGGTTTTAGCTGATGAGATGAACCGATTAATCTGTGGAATGAATACTCTGGACCGTTTCCAAATTAAACTGAAACAAACATGCAGCAGTTTTAAGAAGTGACTATTTCTGATTTCACTCTTTTATTTTCTCATCTCCTTTTCTCTATGCAAATGTAATCTACTAAACTCCCCACAGGCATCATAGAGCATTGCCTTCATAGGACAGATGAGGGTCAGGCTTTTGGTGATTAGCCTGGCTGGAAACCAGGAATGCCCTGCTCTTTCCTTCCCTAATGGCTCATACCAAACTCACCAGGAGATCTGTAACTGCACCATCCTCAAAATCAATAACTGAACTCCCTACATTTCCTAGGGTAAAGTATTTCTAACTATGATAGATTTGATAGATAGTTTAATTTCAAATTAATGCAGAATAGAAATCTGAAAAGTGTGGCTTCATGTTTGTATTGATACCTTCTTAAATGAATACTTTCTAGAACCATTTTTCACTGTAAGTAATTTCTAGTATGTGAGCATCAGCTTTAAGTTTCTCCTTTGAAAACAAAAAACCCATCAAATTAGGTGAGGTCAGTCTTGTTTCCCCCACAAAACATGAAAAAATCCCCTTGATTAAAGAATAAAGTATTAACATGTAATGATTTAACAGACTATCTGGAGCAAAAGAGGACGGATGTGTCACCTCAGTAAGAGGTTAAAAAAGGGGAATAGAATCTTTTTTTCCGAAACCAGCAAAGGAGCATCCTGCATGCCTGCAAGAGCTGCTATGATCATGAAGGAAAGCGCTGATGCAATGATGCTGGTCTGATTCCTCACAAGACACACCTGTTCAGCTCCACCCCATTCTCATTACTACTTATGTGATTCACCTGCACCTATCAGTATATAACCAGCCTTTAGACCAAACATCAGTCCCAGATTGGTGAGACATATTCCAGCATTCTGATTCTTGACTTCCTGTCTGTTTGCCTGACCTAATCTGTCCCTGTTTCTGAGCCTGCCTGATCCCTGTCTGACCTGACTGCCTCCTTTTTCTGCCTGACCCTGATCTGTTTGTCTGCCTGCCCGTTGTCTAACTTGGAACCGTTTCTGGACCTCGTCCTAGATTTCCCTTTGGTGCTTCATTGGACTTTTGACCACCTCGGTCTGACCCTGAACATGGCCCCCGACTACGGATTTTGGTTTGTCCTCCTGTTCCCCCTGCCTACTGTTGTCTTCATGGTTCTGACAGGTTGCCTGACCACGGATCATTGTAACTCAGCTAGAGTTATTCTCTTGGACCTCCTGACCAGTAATACCAACATCAGCGTTACTGTAGAGCACAGGTGTCAAACTGGTTCCAGAAAGGGCCTTGTAGCTGCAGATTTTCTTTCCAACCAAACAATAGCAAACCAGAATCCATTCATATCATCAAGTCATCATGTTCAGATTGGACCCCCTTGATGAGATGAATGGAGTCTGGTGTGCTATTGCTTGGTTGGAAAGAAAACTTTCAGCCACATGGCCCTTTCTGGAACCAGTTTGACACTCCTGCTGTAGAGCCTAACCTTTTATGTCTTCCCAGATCAAGGACTAAGAGAAGACAAGGTTCCTGCCCTTGTTGCTGACACCACCTGCAGCAGTTTTGCTTCAATAAACTGTGTTAAGCCAGGCATACACTGTACAATTTTTTTCCGTTTTCAGGTTGATTATCCAGTCGTGTGAGAACTTTTCAATCCAGCCAAGTTTCAACCTCATAGTGTGGTAAGTAGGGACCATTAGCCTCTCACAACCACCACCCAATCAGGAATTGTAAGGTCGGGAGAAAATCAAACATATTTGAAATTCAGTTGGCTGTCGTAAGGTGTTCATGGACAAATCCTGCTGTTGAAGCAGAGGTAAGAGCGTCTAGGAACGGATTTAATAGAACCTTGAGCACTGCGCATGTTCAAACAAGGGAGTTCCTCTTCTTCCAGATTGACGAGTTCAACCAGCACCATCTCTCGGCGCTCAGTCCGACATGTGACGCCTGAAATAAAATGCCAAATTGCCTCCTGGACATGTCGACGACTTTAGCAGAGGCCTAGCCATTAATCGTTTTTTTTTTTTTGGATGAGTTGAATAATGCATGCAAATGCTACAGGGCAGTGGCACTCAATGACCAACATTGCCTACTGTATTAGGATTTTTAGTTAGAATTTATCTTTGATTTTTAGGTTTTAAAATCTCCTTAAATTCACTGTTACTAATTTCCCGCTGAAAGCATACTAATTAAAGATGCATATAACATTTTTGGTAAATTTGTGGACATTTGATTTATTGAGTCACTTTCTTTTTGAGTTCTGGATGGCTGTAAAGTAGACTTGATGCATGGTTAATAAAATTATGAGGAGGTCTTTGGTAACACTTAAAAAAACAACACCCTTGGGGATTTTTGGCCACTAAAACCTTGTGGACCTAAATAACAAGTACCATCTTATGTGGGCAGAGACTAATGTCAACTATGTGTTGCCAGTGGGTAACAGATTACCCTGAGATGCTAGGTTTTTGACTCATCTGCTGAAAAAGGGTGTTGCCGTAGGATGTGAGTGGTGAGTGAAGGGTCATCAAAGTCTGTTCTGCCATTGAAATTGACAGGAGCTTTAAACAGGGTATTATTGATTGGGTTTAGAGATCTTAGAGCCTTCCTTTTTTATTTTTCTTTAGGTATAACCCATAGTGATTAACAAAGGAGGAGAGGGTAGGCCAGATTGTAACAACAACAAACCAAACAAGCAAACTCAACAGTACAGACGAATTATGCCGACTAGTATTATCTAAGTGTATTTTAGTTGACTTTACTGAAGGGTAGTTTGTCGACAGAGAGAGATTACACACTAAAGCTGACTACTCTAATCAAAATTTTTTGATTGCTCAAATGGACTAAAATTATCATATACGGAAATTACTGAAATGTGACCAAAATGAATATAAATATTAATCGAAAAGTGCCCTGCAACAGAGTGGTGACCTGTCTATGATGTACCCTGCCTCTCACCCATAGACTGCTGGAGATGACCACCGTGACCCTGACTACAACTAAGTGGGAGAAAATGCAAGAATGGATGGACGGATTCATTCAAAAGTGTTAGGCTGATTTCAAATACTAGCTCCTGTTCCTAGATCTTTTTCCTCTACCTTTCATGGATTCAACAATAAAAGCTAATGAAGTTTGGTCTGCTGTGCTGAATACAGACAGTCTTTAGCCTTCCAAACATCATTACATTACTGACAGCCTTATCCATGCATGTGGATAAGGCTGATCAACTTGGTCAAATTTTTTTGTGTCACACAGATTATGTAATATGGAAAGCTGACCAGCGAAGTTTGGAATCCCTACGTCTACCAAATCTGCACCAGTTTCCACCAGTATTGCACTAACTCCTTTAGGAGTTATGGCTGGAGGATAACTTTAGAGGTTTTTCCATCTGTCTAGGAGCCAGTACCAAACATGACACATGACTGGTTGTGGTTTATTTCAGTGGTGGCTGGCGGCTTGGCTGACCAGGTCCAAACCCTTTCACCTCCAGTTTCTCTAGGTAAGTTTGCTTTAAGGGACTTCACGTTTTCCTACTAAGCATTACTTCACGTAATTAAATGTTTTTCTGCCATTTCTCTCTCTCTCTCTCTCTCTCTCTCTCTCTCTAATGATCTCCAACTTCCGCGGCTCAATCGATCAGTCGCACTACAAATGTGACGACAGTTCCTGGCAGCTCAGGGCACAGGAGAGCTGCGCCCTGGGATCTCCTATCTTTTTGCATTGCAGGGGAGCTACTGCGCATGTACAACTTTTAACGAGACTCAATGCTTAAAGACTTTTGCGCCCTAGGGCGGAAATACGTCACCAATCCGACAATGAACGAAACAACACCTGTCAGTAAAGATTAAATATTTATCTTGCACATCTAAAAATATATAATTTAAAACATTTTAATTTTATAATTTAATATTATTTTTTTTGACTATATCTTAATCAAGGCCATTGGGTGGGTGGGGCAGCACCCTAGCACCCTCTATTGGCCAGTCGCCACTGGTTAATGCTGCATGAATTAACAAAAAAGTCAAACTGCTGTTAATTTTCCTTTGCTCTGTCTTACATCCACTCAGCTACTCACTGTGCTTTATCTGCCTGTCCTGTTCACCTATCATGTTGCTTCAGTCTGATTGCCCAATATCTGTGATTGGGATCACTTAAAGCGTGTGCTTCTCATCACGAAACGCTAGGAATAACATAGAACCAAAGGATCCAAATTCTGCATTTACATTAGGTGTTCATGTACTGTAAGAGTAAGAACAAAACTAAAACGGCTGCTAAATACAACACTGTTGTCAGTCCAGGTACTATCTAAATATGTTCAAAAAGCAGATAATGGCAGGCGGTCCTATAACTATATCTATCAATATACACACTTGTCAAGAGCGTTTCCCTAAAACAGTTGAAAAGATGTCTCACCAGTGTTCTGGTATTTTTATGATTATGTTTTTATGAGCACATCCTCTTCCCCCCCTCCGCGCCTTAGTTTATCATCTCCTCTGCTGCCTCTCTGAAACTCAGCTGGGAGTTCTCTTTTTTCTCCTCAAGAACTTTATGACTCTCCAGCAGAGCGCCGAAATGCACAAACACACAAGGACCTACTGGAAAACACGGTGGAATGGGGCTAATAAACAGGGAAACAGAACCTTGGAGGACAGAGGTGGAGACTGAAGGACAGGAAAAGAAAGACTGAGTTTACACTGTTGTAGAAGGGTGAGGATCACTGTGCTTCTAAAGTCAGTTTCAGACCTAAAAGAAAGGCTATTTGGCTACCAACAAATGTATCCATTGTGCCAGGTTGTGATCAAACAACACATGGAGGAATCACATCATACACATCCATTGCTTAAAAAAAATAAATAAATAATAAAAAGTTCTTGCAGCATCTGTTCTCTATCTGTCTCTAGACTTATACATTTTGAGCAATACGAGCAAAAGTGACAGAGATAGATGGACCAACTTTTTCATTCTAATCAGATTCAGTACAATCCCAGAAGTCCTCGGAGAGACCCCAGATCGTCTTTCAGATGCTCCTGTCAAAGCCTTCTGAAGCAGACAAAGAAGCAATTTGCAAAAGCATCTGGATCCGGCGGCAATGCAGGCCAAGCAGCAGAGTGCGTTCCCGTCTGCAGCCCCTCTACCAGAAAGCCCCTCCGCCCCGCCAACTTCCTCCTTCAACCACGATTCCCCTCTGTTTATCGTAGGATCTCCAGCAACCAATCAAACATGAAAGGATGAGTGCTCGCGAGAGCCTTTCTAGATTTTGGTGGAAATGTGACATCTCTGGAAACATTTAGCCTGTCATAGCTGCTCATTCTCTTCAAAGAGTGCAGAAAGGAACAGATTAATGCGGCTTCTGTAATAAACCTTTCTCTCTGCTCCCTTTTCCTACTAAGCATGTTGGCTTCTTAAATGTTCCCTTACCGTTCATAGAGATTAATGACAGCAGAATAATAGCACAGCTATATATTTTTTTATGTTTTCATCTCCATAGAAAATATTGTGCCTTGTTGGGGTAAAGTGCATGACCCATTTATATTAAAAAAATATTATGAAAACAACCCTTCAAAAACCTTAAAATAAAATCTAGTGCAACCTAAAGCAGTGCAATCCCTTGAACCCTTTAAAGGGCTCAATTTTTATTTTTTTTTATTTTTTGGAGAACAGTATAGAAGAAACAGTATTATTAAGGCCGTAAATTAAAGATGGCAGATCAGGAATGAAGATGTGCATAGGTTTAGACGAAGGTTAGCTGAAACAGTTCTTAGTTTATATATGTAGCAAAACATGATCTAATGATTCTAATAAAGAATAGAACTTGTAATAAGAAATCAAAATTAATGTTTGCATCATCGGTCCATCCAACCTGATGAGACTTGGTCAAATTTTTCAAGAGGAATGGACACATTTGAGCCACTGGTAGAAGGTAAAAAGTTAGTAGAAGCATACTGTAAGTAGATTATACCAAAACACTGACAGCTGTATTCAGGGGTGTAGCACCAAATTCTGTGGCCTGTACACTCTTACTGTCTGTAGGATTCTATCCATGACTGTGCACAAGGCGCTTGTGCAAAAGAAAAACAAAGGGGCATTTATTTCAAATGAAAGAGCATAAGTAGGATTTAAGCTGCAAGCAGATCAGATTCTAATGAGTGGTTTCATTCATTCCAGTCGAGGCCAGCACTCAGGAAGAGCAAAACTGAGTCAAATCAACAAGCACAGCCCCACACTTCATGTTTCAATAAAATGTGAAACATAATCAAAAGGGCCCCAAACTGTCCAACAATTGACATAAAGTGTACTATCTCAGTAGATGTAATTAATATTTTGTATATGAATTATGACATCAATTAATAGGAGGTTCTCGTTCATTAGAAATATTAGCATTGCCCAAAAAATGGTAAGAAAACACATTTTTAAAGGCTCCTCTCTTACTCGGGTGCTGGGTAGTCAGGTCAACCAACCCCCTCACACC
>NW_015151101.1:260234-317398 GCF_000732505.1 Cyprinodon variegatus
ACTGTTAGAAATAAACATGCATTTTTTTTTTTAAAGAAATAGATTATTTCACAGACAAAATAGTGAACTCAGTCAACTGACCGTTCGGACAGATTATCACTACTTTTTGCTCCCTGTTGGTCACCTAATTCTGCATCCCCACACGGTGCCTGCACCATCTTTGTTATTGATTGCCGATTTTGCTACCTTACAGTGGGCCGCTGTCACAACAAATCCCATGATGCTTTGCAAGGAGAGCTCTCACAAAGCATTCTGGGATACATCTGCTCGTCTAGTGACCACTTTTCAAGGTGCATTGTTGGAAATTTCAAGTCCACCACTTTTTCATCTGCTAGACTCATTTAAAATGGTGTAACCACCATATAGTTCCCTATATAGTGATTAGGGCGGACAATCAGACACAGCCATAGACTGCCTGTGAGTATAAATCCACACCACACTTTTCAGATTTTCATTATAAAACAAGTTTTTAATGGTTTATGATTTTTTTTTTCATTTACTGTGGAGATTGAGCTGCATAAAGGTGCACACTGGAAAGTGCATGCTGCATTGTTAGGAGTCTAATAAAAAAAATTGTAGGATACATTGAATATTCAAAAAACTGGTTCCTCAAATGGAGGAACCAATAAAATAAACAAGAAAAAAAGCAACTTAAATATTATTTGAAAGTGACAGCCACATGGAATTAACGCAGGTGTGTCTTCACAGCTGGAGCTTGACAAATTTAGTCAGGAGGAGCTTCAAGAGGAGTGGATCCATTAAAACATTATTTAAATGTTTTCCTACTTTTAGGAAAGTTTGCTTCCAGTGTCCTCTCCTTTCTTGGGTTCCAATCCTCCAGTTCCCTGAAGAACTGAAGAGAAGAGAACATCCCCTCCGGGAATCTCCTTACTGCTCCTCTGAATGCTTCCCTGGATTGACTTACTTTTTTTCCCATATTTCTTCAGATTCCTCCACATAGCTCACCTGTATACCTTCTAACATCATCTCCATCTATCTCTGGAAGATCAAAAAAGAAAGCATTACCAACCTACACTGCTTACCACAATTTATCAGTCTCAGCCTCTGTGGAAGTACTCACCTCTCCCTAGAAAGAATCCATTGTCTTCTCAACAGCAAAATCACTAACTTTGTTCATTATCATCGAATATTACCACCTTCAATGTATATTTACCTTTTGTTTTTAGTGCGATCTAGGATCCCCCCCATCCTCAAACCCATTTTGGTGTTAAACCTTTAATGAAACTTGTTGTTTCCTCAAGGCAACACTAGAATAACCCTTTAATAAGCATCCATTAATCTGATTAGTATCAGCATATTTCCGTATTAGTAACAATATAACTGCTTGGTCAAATACCATAATTTGATATTTTGCTAGTTATGTTGGCAGGTGCACGGACAGTAAGATTAAACATTCCTANAGTTATGTTGGCAGGTGCACGGACAGTAAGATTAAACATTCCTAATTGAGCAAGCATAATGTAGTTGAATGTCCCTTAAAGAGGAGTGAAGTGAAGAATTTGTCTTAAAAAAACGGACTCTTCCTGGGCTTTTAAAAAATCCAGCAAGTGTATAGAAAGCATATATCTCAGATACAGCTGTATTACAATCACTTTAAAAGCCATTAATTACCCCAACGTGAACCTAAACACATCCTAAACCTTTCATTAAATCAAGTACCTTTGAAAAAATATTTAGATTTACCAGAGTGCTGTGGGTCTGTACAATGTGACCATGTAAACAGTATTATATGTCTGTAATTATTTAAAGTTTAAGATGTGTGACACATGCTGTAGTGTTCTGTGGAGATCGGTCTCTGAAGCCGCCAGTTCGTGCAAAGTTACATTTGTGTTAATTTGTTGTTGAAAATCTAATTAAATACTTGATCAGTTTCATGTAAAAAAGATTTTACTATAAATATACTGAGTTTAAAAACACCACATTGGTTCAAACCACATTATTGTAATACATGGGTGCTCAAGTCCAGTCCTCAAGAGTTACCATCCTATGACTTTTAGATGCGTCTCTTCTTTAAAACACCTGAATCTAAAGGTTCAATCCCCTCATTTAGCTTAGCAGAGACATGGTAACGAACCACTCATTTGATTCAGGTGTGTAAAAAATAGGACGCATCAAAAGGTTACAGGATAGTAGCTCTTTTGGACTGGATTTGAGCAACCCTGGTTTAATACAAGGGTCTAAAACTCAAATTTTGGAGAGCCATCTTGAACTTTGAGACATGTCTCCTGCTCTGCACACCTGAATCAAATGACTAATCTGCCTCAGTAGCTCTGCCGATGAGCTCTGATTGAGTCAGATGTGTTAAATGCATCTTAAAGCTGCAGGATACTGGCCCTCCAGGAAGGAAGTCTGAGACACCTAGTTTAAAAAGAGTGTTTATGACATTATAACATAAAGCAATTTATCTTTAGACAAACTGATCTAAAATGATGAGATAAAGCCTTAGGTATTTGTAGTAAAGACAGATACAGTCCTAAAAACCCCATTTAAGTAGGACAGAAAATCCTACCATTTATAAACCTGAGGGATATAAGAAACATGGCAAATTAATGTTGAAGTTAACCAACCAGATTTGCCTAATAAGTTAATCACAAGCCTATCCTGGGCATATCAGTGTGTACTAAAAGAATGATATGAAGGACAGACATATTTGAAAAGGACTTCTGAGAAAATACTATTGTGACTTGTTTAGTTGGGAAGGATTCTAATGACAATTGTAAAAATAAACAAATAAAGAAAGAAAATAGGGTAGGTCAACTGTAGTGGGAAATATTATGCACAGGTACTCCTGATAAATTCATCTGAGGGTAAAACTGTGTGATTTTCAGCAAAATAAGGAAAACAATAAAATGAAGGAGCTCTGTTTAAACTCTTAAACATTAGTGGCTTGAAAAGTTGTTAAAGCTGAAGTCTGTAAGTTTTTAAAAATCACTTTTTTGTCATATTGGCTAAAACTGTCCCTATGCCCAGACAGCAGTACATGTGATATGTAACCTGTGAAAAAACTGGTTCAATTGGTCCCGCCTACTGCCTGTATTGCAATCTGGAAAGAATAATTCGGGACGAGTCAAAACAACCAATCACAGTCAGAGGAGCATTTGATGGAGTGTCAATCACAGCTCACACACGCTGAATCCCGCCCCCCCCCTCTCACCGCTGAACCTGCCGCTGCCGCCCGGCTGCTGCAGTCAGGAGGACGCGCGTGGAAGTCATGGCGGCGCGACAGCCACCAGCGAAAGAGAAACTGCCCTTACTGCCCCTGCCGACAACTGCTTACACGGCAAACTTCGGTATAACCAGCATCTTATATCTAGCTGCTTGGAGGTGAGTGTTATCGCTCTTACCGGTTCACACTCCATGCCGCGTACGCTGCTTGGACGCTTCTGGTCGCATGCGGTAGCAGCACAGGTGCTGTGAGAGGGGTTGGAGCTAGGAGGTGGGGCATGAGTGAAGCAGAGAAGGGGGGAGAGTGGCGTGAAACCTGTTTTTCTTCAAATTTTCAGTCGAAGTCTGCTCTCTTCTCAATGTTACAGACTGCAGCTTTAAGGGAAAAACTCCCCCAAATACAGCTTAACACCTTAAATGAACTAAAAGATTTTTGGAAAAATGTCCTCCTGACAGATTAAACCACATTAAAGACGTTTTGCCTGTTTGCCAAAAAAAAAAGCCACAGAACAAATATTGCTAATAACTGGTGAATTGATTATGAGGGTTTGCTTTACAGCAGGCATCCCCAAACTCGGTCCTCGAGGGCCGCTGTCCTGCAGGTTTTAGATGTTTCTCTGCTCCATCAGCTGATTAACAGGCTTTTGCTCTACTGCAATCATCATAATCAGCTGTGCTAAAGCAGGGAAACCTCTAAAACTTGCAAGACAGCGGCCCTCAAGGACCAAGTTTGGGGATGCCTGCTTTACAGCCACAGGGCCTGGAATCCCTGAACTCCTCAACACTTCATTATCTCAAGATGGAGAGTCCTCTAATGCCATAAACTTTAGGGGATCTTCTTGGAAGTGGTGCATGATAAAATTTGTCAAGGTGCTAAGATGTATCAGTCAGGGTTCAGATATTGCCTTGATTGAGGTGATATGTGGAGCCAATGAGAGAGTTGTCCAAAATGAATGCTCACAAACCTTAATGAGCTAAAGGAGGGTTGCTAAATAAAATGACCAAGACTTAATAAAAATAACTGAACTTTATTCATCCCACATTGGAGAAACCTACCTCTGCATTTAACCCATCCCGTTGGGGGAACAGCGGGCTGCCATCCAGGGGCGCCCAGGGAGCATTCAGGGGTTAAGGGTTTTGCTCAGAGACCCAGAGTGCCCATATGTGGGACTGGGGCTTTAACTCAGAAACTCAGGATTCCAAGCTCTATGCCCTAACCACTAGGCCACCACTCCCCTTTGTCCACAATATAAAAGTTAAGAAAAGGAAAAAAGTTTCAACATTAATGTCCTCTGAAGGAAAGTCAGTTCGTCATTCATTAAGTTTCTAAAAAATCATTGAAATGATTGTTAAAAGCTTTCTTTTCTCTGCATCAGGTCAGATAAATATTCTCTATGCCACTCAAGCAGGAAATTGTGTCAAAACTAGTCTGATTTTCATTGAATTGATGTGTTTTCTCTGCGAGCAACCAAAGTGTCACAGGTCAAAAGCATTATTTTGGTTCCTTAAAAGTTCTGGTTTTCCTTTGAGTGCACAAGATATCAGATGTTCTTATAGAAAACGTCTCAGGTGGCAGAACAGAGTCTTCTTTGGAGTCCTACTTTTAAAAGTTCTGAAGCTTTTGCAGGAGAAAGACAGGAACACAGAGAAGGTCAGACAGAGAGAAAGGAATGCTGTTTACCTATTGCACTCATCCATAAGAGGGCTCCCCCTCGACAGCCAATCAGCCGGACATTGCCTTGGGTTTAGCACCACATTCAGCCAACACCCACCCTCTCCTCCCCCAGAACCCCCGACCCTAAACCACCACCACTTCACCAACACAAAAAGATGCAGCACGGCACTTTCCTTTTCACCCTAGCATGCAACCGCCTCCCCCCCACAGCACCCAACACACACTCATGCTCACCCATGGCCTCCCCCTTTCCCACCTTTGTATCAGTTGAAAGGCATATGGTTACTGCCATCCGATTCCCCCCGGCTGAAAGTGCCTTTCACTTTACTGCAGTTCACAAAGAGGTCAGACTACAGCAAACAGAAATATTGTGTGAGAGCTCCTTTTTTTTGTGCCTGAACTCAGAGATGTGAGGGACTGGAGAACAGCAAGGGGAGAGAAAGAAAGAGAGAGAGTGAGACCCTGATAAAGTTACATCTGGTCAAACAAACCTCACTCCATTCCTCATGCCAGAGCAGGAGAATTTATGTTGTAGTGAATAAGGAGCCGTATTTGAGAGAATTGACAGGAACTAACCTCGGACTTGGTCGGACATAGATCATTCGTTCAACCCGGCATCCATGCAGCATGTTTAAAGCCAGGTCAGATTTCCTGAAGCTGCTCAAACAGCTGCAGTTCTAGGCCTTGCTGTTTGGAGCCACAACAGGGATTTTCTCTCAAGTCAAACAGTGATAAATCCATCACACAGACAACAAGGATGCCTGGTCCTAGGTGACTCTCACAGAGAGGAGATCAATCACAAGCGGGCAGGTGAGGTCGATAGGAGTAAGGTGTTAGAAATATCACAGTAGATGGTGTGTAACACGATGAGCCGCTCTCTCAATCTCAAACCCTGGGGACCTTGGGGCTATCTTGTCTCTTGTTCTCTCTTTGTGCAGATTTGGTAAATGATTAATAACGAGTGTTCCTCTACTGACCTTGTTTGTTAAAAGACTTGTACCTGACAACTTCCCACAGTCTGTGCATGACAAATAAACTGTTTCTGACTGAGAAGAGAACCGTCTTCTGTTTCAAACCTCCTTTCTTGGCCAGAGAAATGAGTCATTAAAAATCTGAAGTCTTTGAACCTTTTGCTGTCTTTACTAAAGTGTTCCCATTGTTAACCTTAATAATTGCAGCCATCAGTCGTGGGGTAAACTTTCAGTCTGCAGCCCTGTAATTACACCGCCTGTACAGGAACCAATTTACGACCAATATTTTTCTTGGCATAAAAGCTACTGAACTGAAGGTTTGATTTCCAAAGGGGAACTCTAGGGAACCACACCAAAACACCCAGCGGAGAGAAACCACACAGTCAGATAGTCTTCAACACTTCAAACACTTCATCCAGAGTTAAAGGAGATTAATTCTGAAAAGCTAACTGATGTTTACTTTACACTCCTATGATGGTTTCTTTTAGTGGGATAACATTTGGTGAGAAAGTGTCAGACTTGGTTTCACTTGAGGATGTGTGCTTCCCAGAAGACCCAGGACTCTTCGAGGGGGTCCTCTTGTAGATCACCCCCCCGACCCCCACCCCACCCCGCCCCACACACACACTCAAACAGCAGACCGACAATGGCACTGGAAGTCTTCCTTTGTGGGTTCATCCAAAATTTCTTTGGCTCCTTTCAGCAAGCTGCTTACCAGGATGGTGAGGTTGAAAAAAAACAAAAAAACTTACATAGATGATGCAGCGGTTTGAAGGCATGTGTGTGGCTGTGTGTCTGTTGGAGGCAGTGTGTGTGAAAATCCTGTGGAGTTTTTTTTTCTTAGCACTGAATGAAATACTGTCTTGTGCCATAAATCTGTCGCTCATTGGGAAGACAAAACGAAAATGGCCCCATCATAAAACATCTGTAACGGCTCCATCCACCACCAACACATAATGGGGCAATTACCAGGAAGGGGGCTGGGACAGCATGAAGCCTTTGGCTCTTTTTGGTTCACCACATAGGGGTTCAGCGTTTGTGCCTCAAATGCATACAGTATGTCTGTGCATCCATATGTTGAACTTGTGGGCTTCGTCTGAGGGACTTCAAGCTTAATGTATTACTAAAAGAAGAACAGTTTGCTAGTTTGTTTAATGCCAAAATTCTGTGCTGAAAACTTTTCTGTCAGTTCTGAACAGTGACAGACAGGCACATCTAATCTGATGTTACATTATTGATGCCCAATGTTGTGCGTCGGGCTTCATGAGCCCCGTATCTTCCACACCTCGTAATCAAGCATAATTGAGGTTAACTGTACGGCGGGCTGAAATGCTAGACAGGTGAGCCTCAGTCTCTCATGATTAATGTAGTGTGTTAGTTCTCTGCATTCTGACCTTTTGAGATAGACCAGGCTCCATTTTTAAGTGAAAGCTTTGCCCCTGTCGAGTTGCGAAGTTGTCCATCAAGTCCTCCAAGACATTGCCACCCTGCCCCCTTAACTTCCTTCCAGAGTTGGGTCTTTGTCCTTCTGACTCATTACCTTCAAGCCATGTTTGTTTCTCTGTCTGTTTAACTTTACAAATCATAGGTTTAATCCCATAATACTATACAGCACTTTCATTCAAAGTCATTAAAATCCAGTGTCTTGCATCTTAAGGATGTATGTTTGCTTCAACACACCTGAACCTACAAATCACCCTGGAGAACTTTATTGCATGCTAAGGAGGTAATTCAGCCACTTGGTGCAGATGCATGAAAGTAAGGACACTTCTAAAAGATGCGTAATACAGGCAAGATTTCAGGTAATTGGAAACCTAAAATAAAGGAACAAAAAAGTGAGTAGGAACCAAATAGGGACAAAAATAATTTTTCAAAATCATCACTTCTAATTGGCTAAAGTATTAATAGCCCTGTAAAGTTTTCGGGGTTACTTTAAGTTACAAACACAAAGCTCAATCTTTTTATACAAATTAGTGCATATTTTTTCAAGTGCAGGGAAACAATAAATTATTTGTCATTTATTTTGCTGATTAATATCTGAAAAATCTGATATGCATTTGTATTTATTTCAATACCCTGAAATAAAAAAAACTCCCCCACTAAATTGGTAAGCAGGAGATAAAGTCCTATTAAATACATGTGTCATTTTAGGATCACAGGAGATTTTTATAGAAAACATTGTTATAAAGATGATTGAAGAAACCAGGCAAAATGATTAAACCCAACCATCTTTGCAGCAAAGAAATGGGTTGGGTTGTAATTTTGCACTGAGTTTGCATTTCTTCCTTTCCGTGTAAAGGTTTCCTCCCATCAGTGAACATCCATGATAGGTCTGTTGTTTTCTCTAAAATCTCTGTATTTATTTTTTCTTTTGTCCCATACCTCTCTATCTTGAATTTGACTGAAAATGAGACATTTTTCCTTCCAGAAGAACCCAGAGGTGAA
This sequence comes from Cyprinodon variegatus, assembly GCF_000732505.1. Classification (NCBI taxonomy): domain Eukaryota; kingdom Metazoa; phylum Chordata; class Actinopteri; order Cyprinodontiformes; family Cyprinodontidae; genus Cyprinodon; species Cyprinodon variegatus. Next base: position 268,512 of record NW_015151101.1, read on the forward strand.
AATGAGTCAAAGAAGCTCAGAATCTAAAGATGCATCAAGGTTTTCACAGTAAGTTTGCAGCTTGGTGCTGCTGTCATATACAGCTAAAACCAAACTTCCTGGGCTTAATGCAAAAGGCTTTGTGTGGTGGAGAGAACTGTAAGCCATCCTAAAGACACCACTACTGTGGAAATGCATCTCTCCACAGTACTTTAACTTGGAAATAGATATCCAGCAGAACAAGCACAAACCCAGCCAGAGCAACAAAAAAATTATATTCAATAAACACATATACATATGTATTAGAGTGGCTCAGTCAAAGCGAAGCCCTAAAATTAATTGATAACCTGTTTTAATTCCTGCAAAAGATGGTTTTAGAAAGTACAAGATAAAGATAAATAATTTTGTCATGTTGACCCTTTTACCTCATTTTAACCCACAGGAGTCTAATGTTTTTTTTTTGTTTGTTTTTTTTTTTTTTTTTATATTGTTTACTCTTTACTTTAAGGTATTGGATGTGAAACTTTTTTTTTTTCATATTACAACATTGGATCAATTGTTCAGACCCCTGACTGCTATTGTCTAGCCCTCTGCTGCTCAGCAACCCTCCTTGCGCCAGTCTAAATTGGCAGCGAGGTCATGTCCTCAACTAGCTTTCAAACCTAACCATTGTCAGAGTTAACTGAGCAAATTTACTTTTAACTTGAGCTCCTTTGGACCCTTGCACCAAAGCACCCACACTCTCACTGCCTCACAAAAAAAGGAGACAAAAAAATGGACTTTGAGCACACAAGAAGTCAATGTTCAGTTTGGCTTAGATTTGTTGGAGGATTTAAAGGTGTGCTTGTCAATCTGAGATGTTGAGGTCTTGGGTCACCATCTTTAACATAGACCAGGGGTGGGAAATGAATGAGATGGGGTGAAAGGGCAACCGCCGACATTCTTTTAGAAAATAAACAGAACAAAAACTGGCTTCTCTGGACAGGTATTCTAAAGTAGATCTATCAACCTCAGCTGGTGCAAGTTTTTGAGTTTCTAAATATGCTTAATGACACATCAGTAGACTCCCCCAACAGAACATAAATTACCTCTCTGTTCCAAAGATGCGAAGCAGGGTTTCAACCACAATCACTGCAAGCTGGCTTCATCCTCACATTTCAAAAGCCCAGTAGGGAAGGAGTTTAATGCAATTAGCAGGTTATCTGTGGTAAAATGGAGCACTCTTCCTGTTTCCAGTTGGCCTGACAGAAGGGAGGTGTAGCCGTCTGTTTCACCACAGAGGAAGACAGAGCAAAAAAAAGATGGGCAGATGTCCTAACAGAGGTAAACAACCAGGTCTATTGTTACAATGCCCAAGGTTTATTACTCAACTTGGGCTGCATTTGTCAGGTAGTGGTTGTTGATCAGCAGATGCTTGAATGATCTAAAGATTTTTGTGTTCCTAGAATGACGACAAGAAAAAGAAGAAAAAGACAAGTTGACCTCTGGCATTAAGTCAAAAGCAAGTGTATTTAATGTTTGGGGCCAGCCCTACCTTTGTGTTGAATCCAGTGGTTCAATGAAAAGAAGCAATAGGGGTCACTTTAGGCATCTGCTGTGCTCCGGCACTACTCAGCTGCCCATCTGTGTACCTCGCTGTCCTTCTGTTCCCTCAAACATTCTCTGCGATACACAACTAGGTTTAGGAGACACTCTCTCCAATGAATGTGCAAATGATGGCGTATAGTAGACATTTGCTTTACAGACGTTAGAGAATTTTTAGAGTCAATTTTGGCTTAAGGATGGTGTCTGGTTTTATTATGAAGCAAACTAAAGGATCTACAAAGACTAACTATGAGAGGGAGAGGAGAACAGCAGAGCCCTAAGTGGCAGAAAAGCCCCTGAGAAGAAATAAACAATGAGTTTCTTTCTTAATTTTCGTATATATCTAAGCCCTTCAGAATGGGCTTTTAATACTCATCTGCCAAGTTTTGACTTCTTACAACTCCATGCTTATTCCTGTGCTTTAACTGATGAGAACCTTGTTACAGCCAATCAACATATGCGCTTCTCTTTTTGTCTCATGAAAAACATAATGTTAGGTAAATGTACCTGGGGTAAATACAAAATGTAGTTTTGATCCTTATAATGAGATGTTCTACAACCCCCTTAGCCCAATGTAAAGAAGTAAGTGCCTTCTAACCCTAATAGCTAATTGTGACAACAACTCCCATCAAGCATTTGTGAGAACTCAGATCTCTCCTCAGCTTTTCCATGTGCTAAGGAAACTTTTTACCTGTGGTAATTGGAGGAATTATTGACATTTCTGCCTAATTCAGCATTTGTGTTATTATTTTAAACAGGAACCTCTTTTTTAAAGCCACACATTCACACTAAGATTTAAGCATACTTTTTTACTATTCGTTGTACTTTCTCTGAATTGCTTTATGTTTTACATTTTATCTAATAGAACATAGATTTTTTTTTTCAAAACTTAAAATTTTTGTCTTTGGGATAGAATAGTATAGAAAAATTAATTGTCTGGTTTCTAACTTGCGGCATTTGTCTTGTTTCCATGAATATAAATGAATGTAAAATGGGCCTTTTCTCTCTATTTGATCAGCAGTGCTTTATTCACTGGAACTCTTCTATTGATGCCATTATTTTAAAATAATTTTAAAACTATGAAAACTGACCTGGGTTGAATTTGAGGTTGACAGAGGTTGCAGAACTCCTGGATAAGACAAAACTATATGCTTAAAGTGACTTTGATACGAAGACCACGTTAGTTTGACCAATTTTCAATATTTTTCCATTTTTATTTAATGGCTTACAATCCTTTTCACTGTAATCGTATAGAGGTACAGTTAGCTAACCCTACATTTTTTCGACTTGTGTAAAATTCAGTTTGATAATCTAGAACATCGAGGTGTGACAAATTTGAAAACAAAAATCTGTGCAGCGCTAAATACTTTTTCACTGCTCTGCAGATCCATACTGTGTCTACAGTTCTCCAAACAGCAGCCTCCACACAGATGTGGGGTGTCAAGACTATTTGTGTTATACATTCCCCACATTTCTCCCTGTTCCTGATGAAAAGGACCCCTCTCGTTGCCAGTTTTGGTTAACTCTGGACTAATATATATTAGGGACGCGTTTCAAATAAACACAACACTTTCCACCCTCTCTTTCTCTTCCTTTGTGTGCGTGGAGGGACAATAAGGGAGCTGTGATGAAGAACTTTATAGGAACATTTAGCCTAAGAGTGAGGGATTGAAGCTAGTAAACAAAGCATTCCTTTCCCTTTCATCACCATTTAACTGTTCCCTTAACACTCAGCCTCACCTCCAGGCCAGTGCCCAGCAGAGCGGAGAGCTTGTCAAATAAAAATAAATCTTAAAGTAAAGGTTTATTTCAGTCGTTTACCACTTGCTTGGAAATCTGCTCATTGCACCGTTATTAACAATAAGAAATCAGTTGAGAATTCTTCATTCTTGACTCTGAAATGAATATGTTGGAGGGTGGGGGGTCACCTTGGATGGGCTGTTGGTCATGCTCAGGTTAATGGATGTTGTGTCAATCATTTAAAATGACTACTAAAGAGTGCACTTAGCATCTTTTGTTCCCCCTAACAAATATGTGAGCAGTGACATGATACTGTACAAGAGTCTGGACAGCATATAGCATATCAAAGCAAATCCTTAATTGCTTCCAGGACAAGGTCGTTGCTTTTATGCAAGCTTTTTTTCCCAGTTTTCTCTTGTTTTCATCTGCAGATTGGGAAGCATTAAAGTGTTAAGTAAACTTGACCCAGCCGGGGTAGATTCATTGGGAAATAGTCAGTGTTCCTGCATTCGGTGCTGTATCAGTGACATTCAGGCTGTGGATTTCCTCCTTGTCCGATGGACACCATATGTTGATGCGGTTTCTGCAGCTGCAGTCCCTGAAACTTTCAGGCGCTCCATAATTACATTTGTTGGCTATGATGAGAGCATGTTTGCTAAAGGGTGACAACAGAATGAGTCTGATCTGAGGGCAAAGGTTGATTTGATTCAGATCCATTGAAGATCTCTTAGGAGTATGGAAAGTCTAAGCTGATCTGTCATTTTTTCCAAGAAATTTGTGGATTCCTGCAAAGTTATGTAATTTGTCTACTTATTAGTCTTGCACCTTGCAAAAGTGTTCATAACCCCTCAAGGTTGTTCAGTTTTTGTAAGAAAACATGAACACAAGGTGGAATATATTTAAATGAACATAAAAGCAAAATAATAAACTTTTATAAGGCTTCTTACAAAACAAAATCTGGGATGTGCAGCATGCATAATTATGTTGCTAACTCTAAATAAAATCAACTGAAAACCTTTTGTGTTCAGAAATGTCTATTTAATAAATCAGTTTAATGCAGTGTCAGTAACATGGCAAACCCGGTCAGGGAGATATTGTGCAGACGTTTTTTTAAGGAAGGTTAGTTTATAGAAAATAAAAAGTTCAATATTTAAACATCTCAGACCAATATTGAATCCATCTGGACAGCTGTAGGCCTACCAAAGCATGGGTATCCACCGAAACTGACAGGGCTGGCGTGGAACACATTAAACAAAGAAGCAGCCTGGGGGCCAATAGTAACTCTGGAGGAGCTGAGGAGAAGTATTAGTCTTTCACTACACAAATCTGGCCTTTCGGAAAAAAGAAAGTGATTGCTAAAAGAATCAATAAGAAATCCAATTTGCAGTTCCCTACAAGCCATAAGCCAAACACAACAAAGATGTGGATGGCCACAAGTAAACATTTGCAGCCTAAATGGCTGTGTAGAGTACATCACCTGTGAACACCATTGCTATTCTGAAACATGGCGATAGCTGCATCATGCTATGGGGATAGTTGTTTTTTTTGTTGACGAGATCAGGGAAGTTGGTCACGTTTATGGAGAGATGAAGGGATGTAAGTATAGCACATTGACAAAGACCTACACTGAAAGGGTTAGATCAAAGATAAATGTGTATTGAAATCATTGGGGAAATAAGCCATCTAAATTCTGAGGTGCAGTCTCCTCTTTGTTTTTAATTTTCTTTTGCAAGAAGCAGTGATACCAACTCTCTGTTTACCACACATGTATAAAAGCTATAAAAATCCCAATATAGTTTAAATTTGGTTCTTTTACCTAATCTACTCCTGCTCCCCGCTGTTTCCCCAAAGTCAACTAACCGCATACCCCAATAGGAATCCACTTATGTTAAGAAATGCCCCTTATTAGTCCAAACCCAGATATGATTATATATCTTCTGCAAAGCCAATCTAACCAAACTTGATCTATTTTAATAGCATATAAAATTACTCTTTAGATGGCACATCCCAAACATCTGAACTACTGAAGTGCACTCATTTACTCAGTGGATGCTAAATACGGTTGCAGCTTTTTAGTTTTATTTCTATATTATGACAAAAAAATAAATGTAGCTTTCATTCTAATTTGTTCTTATCTTTCTCATAAAACTCCCATTAAACACAATAATAGTTTTAATTTTGACAAAATGTGAACACAAAAGGTATTTTTCATGGAACCGTAAAGGCAATGGCAAAAATGTATCCTGAAACATTAAAAGCACTCAACATTTTGGCAAATTTCCAAATGTTTTGAATGAATTAAACACAGAAAAGGCACAACTCACCAGACATTCCAGACTTTGTTTGGAATTTTATTTGTACAGTAATGGTGTGGAGTAGTATCCAGTTATATATGTATATAAATGATCTTATATATATATCATTGCAAAAGCTCTTTACACTTTAACTGAACGCACCTCAAACTCAGAACCTATATGCAATAATGAGGTAGATAGATATTAATAATGGTACTTTCCACCCTCTGCAAAAATATTGAAGACACCTTAAATTACTCTTTTCGACGTAAGAAATATATGATTATCATGGAACTCTGTACATCACAAATAATAAAATAATTATAGAATAAAAATCTTTACCGATTTGAGTGCCCTTTTGTACATTTACAAAGAAATGCCGTTTGCGCATATCCTCATTTGTAGCACTTTGTAAAGTTTTTTTCTTTTTTTCTTTGACTGTACAAATATTTACAACTTAGAGATAAAGAGAGAAAACATAACGAACAGCAGTGCATTCAAAGCTAATGTGCATTTAAATATCGTCTCGTTTGGTGAGTCTTTACATTTTCTCCTTGCCCACTTGTCCACGCATGGCGCAGGAAGTCGTGGAAGTGCATTGCGTAAGGATGCAGACTTTTGAGCGTAAAATCCGAGCCAGATATGTGTGCTTTTCGAAAGAAATCTTGCCGTTTTCACGCGTCAGGGGCCCAGGTGATGCACAGGTCTTATCTGGGTCCTTTCAACTGTTCTCTTGTAAGGCAACCCCCCCACCCCCTCCCAAAAAAATACAAACAAACAATCAAAAAAATCTCTTGAAGGCATCACCATCACCACCTTTCTTCCTCGCTAAGTGATCCAATCTTTTCTTTTTTAATGTTTGGTACATTAGACATTCACCTCATGTATTTAATAATCTACTTTTTGGTGAAAGCAGGTTCTGATTGGCTCCAGTTGGATAGGGCCGTGCTCATGGGCCCACTCCAGGTAAGTCCAGCCTCTGTAGCTGACAGGATTCTCACTGGCCGTCCAGATGGCGCACCTGGAAGCAGGCTCCTCTGTGGCCTGCAGCCAGAGCGTGCTCTATGTCTGTTCACAGATTTGTGCCTAACAACCTGGACACCTCGCCCTGATCTTTGCATGGACAAGAACAAATGTGCGGGACATTTTTTGTATGAATCAGTCAAAATAAATAAGATGATGGAGGGTACTTTGAGCGCATCTTCAGACCCTGTGAGGAGAGGATAGTTCAGTCCAGGAGCCATCAGGATTTCAATTTGAACAAATGAGTTTTTTTCCTCATTTGTTTTATCAGCATTAAATTAAATTAAATGACCGCTACCTGCAGCCACACTGCTCCACAATCATCTCCTCATACTGCTTGTACACCACGTTGTTTCCCGCGTCTGTAAACAGGATGCTGATGGGGCTGAGTTTAGTGGGCACACAGCAGCTCGGTGGGGTGCTGTTTGGGTCCATGGAGTTCATGAGGGTCTGGATGATGGCGTGGTTGGTGGGCTCCAGGTGCGACCTGAGCGGGAAGTCGCACACGCCCTCGCAGTGGTGGGCCTCGTAGCCCAGCGGGGCGATGATCCAATCGTCCCAGCCCAGCTCCTTGAAGTTCACATACAGAGCTTTTTTGCTGCACCTGTACTTGGATTTCTTCCCGTGCCTCTTCCCGTGCCGGTTGCTCTGCGCCGTCCTTCTGCGCCGCCGGGGGCCCTCTCCCGTCCCCCCCTTCATCGGCTTCTCTTCAACCGACCTTCGCGACTTGATCTTCTCCTTCATCTCGTTAAACAGGTTCTCTCTCTTCTTGGAGCGGGTGTAAGCGACCAAGATGGCCTTCTCCTGCTGGCCGCGGCCGCCCCTGTCCAGCCCCAGCCGCCTCAGGTCGACCTCTGTGTCAGATTTACTGAGAACGGCCCTGAGCTGGAAGCAGAGCTGATTTCTCTGTTGGTGTTGTGTCTGAAATGCATGCCACACGTCCAAAACCTCCCAGCCGGCTTTATTGGAATCCATGGGGTCCAAATACCTGGAGTCCAGCAGTGTGTCGGAGCGACATGGATAGAGCTGGATGTGGAGGGGTCCATCCGTCTGCGGGGCCCCCGATGCTCTCCTGAATATCCTTAATTCTGCTCCGACCAGCTCCTCTTTCTCCGAAAGGGTGGAAACATCAAACAGATACTTCTGTCTTCTCAAAGGGGAGTGCAAAAGATTGTCTGCAAGGAGAAAAGGAGAAAAATAATTGCAGTCAGATTCACTTAGAGTGTACAGTGTTCAGCGAGAGAAGAGAGGAGGGGGTCATTTTCTCCCACAGAGGCCTTCTCTCTCTTTCTTGTTTTTCAAATGTTCACCAATGAGCCCGCCTCAAACAAACTGCAGCTGACAAGGCCTCTGTTCGGAGGAGAAAGACAAAACCCCCACGCGGACATTAAAGAAGTAGGCCCGTGATTCATGTTTCCCTCTATTTTATAACTCACATCCGCCGTTATTATAAATGGATCATCATCAGCATCAAGGCCTTGTGTTTTACTTTTTTATAGAGAAACAAACAAACGAAGCGCCTGCTGCCCTGCAGTAAATACTGGATCGCATCTATTGCGCGCATTGCGCATAGATGGCCTTTATTTTCCTTTCGAATAAATCCGGTTTTTCATGTCAGAAATCCACAACAAACCCTAATGCAGATGCAGCCCGTTAATACATTTCAACTGCGCTCACATATTTACTCAAATGCACGCGTTTGAATGTGGAGTTAGAGTTCTAAAAAACGTTGGGAGGAATTGAACCAAGCATAGGATTTTGCAGGTGTAAGGCATAAGGACGGATTACATTTCAAACACCCCACAAAAACAGACAATAAATAAATAAATAAATAAATAAATAAATAAATAAATAAATAAATAAAAAAATAAAAATATTTTGTTTAAAGTTTAGGGGAAAATATCACTTGAGCCAAGTGTTCTGCAGAAAATCATGCTGGTTATCATTTTATAAAGCGCAAAATCCACCCAGAGCGTTTATGGGCAGAGCTAAAAATGACTATCATAATGAGTTTACTGTGACGTTTTTAATGGTAAAATGTTCTTTCTTGCATCAATAATTTCACTTCATAAGAGTAGCTACTAATCTACAGTGTATATATATATATATATATATATATATATTAAGGGTATATACTACATCACTGCAATAAATTATAAAATATGGAATCGAATAAATTTGTTATTCAATTTTCGACAATGCTTAAATTCAAGAATCACAACAAATGGAGATACATTTGATTACAAAATGGGTTAAAGATGTTGGTTCAGTCAGCTACTATTCTGTGCAGCCAAGAAATTGAGAAGATTACATGTTTAAAAAGGGCTTTATTATAATTAAAACATTAAGATTATGAATGATAAAATGCTCAATGTTGGAGGAGGAAAGTTTTTAGCTTTGACTAGTTCATCTGGTTTTCTCGTTTAAGCCCTTTTTACCTGCAAACTAGATTGTAAAAGTCAATATGAGATCATATCAAATAAGCATTACAATAATTTAAGTTATTCATCATATTTGTTTGTAACTAATTCAGTGTTGGCAACTTACCTAACGAAACAAAGTCTTCTTTATTCATGATTTTTTTATTTCAAATTTTGCTCTTTTCTTTGTAAAGCACACATGACCATAGGCTATGTCTTAGGGCTTAATGTTGAGAAAGTTCCTGGAACTTCACGCAGCTTTTAACTAGATAAACAGCAAGGCTGAGGCTAAAGTCAAAATTGTTAGTGAGCTGTAACTCTTAGGGATGAAGTTAGAACTTGTTAGAACAGTTTTATAAAGTGTTGTGGTGGATATTTTGTACCTAAATAATAAAAAAACGTTTTTTATTTTATTCTAATTTATCATGGGAAAAAAAACAGATAAGGGAAAAAAGAGACCAGTTATTGATAAGAAACTGCTTTGGTGATAATAAGTGTCTTTTAATTTCTTTCTTTCTTTGTTTTTTTTTTTTGTTTTTTTTTTGTTTTTTTGCAATTTGTTTTATGAGCTGACATTTTATTAATAATGCCCACCACTATAACAGAGCAGGAAGTTAAAGTACAAGAAATTAAACATGTAAAAAAAGAAGGAGGAACACGACTGAAGCAGAATAACTGCATACTCAGCTGAACAGAGCCCAATTATGACATTATTCTCCTCCCCAGAGGCATGAACGCGTTTCATCAAGGCCATCCAACAAGGATGGCATGCCATACAGACTAAAAGGAAATATAAAGCAGCAAAACAACAGACACAGTACTCAGTTTTTGCAGCCTAAACGCAATGAGATCAAAATACACACTATTTAAGTTTAAAAATTGCATCACTTCTTTTCATTATTTTCATTTTGGTGACAGCTGTTCTCTCGTAATTGTATCAGCAGCTTAATAATAAGTTGATTGATGAGCAGGAAGGTTAAAGTGAAAATAGAAAAAAATACATCTACCTATGTTTATCATGTTGTTAAAATTTTCTTTTTTTTTTGTTTTTATTTAGGCCTATTGTATTTTATTAATCTCTATTTTTTGTAGGCCTGCAGTAAATTCTGGGTTTTGTCGCCACATTTCTCAGGTTGTTATTGTTTCTTTGAATGCTGCTGTGATTTAGAATGTCATAGATCTCAATACTAACTTCGCTGTTGCATCAGTTGTTAAAAATATATTTTTTTTTCCTAAAATAAATTCGTCAGTTTCCCTCCGTAACGCCCGCCGAGCCAGACAGTATAAGCAGATTGAAACATTGTGCCTCCTTTTTATTGACTTTTTCCGTCTGGTTCGCATTAAGTTTTTTCTTTTATAAGCGCTCAAACAAATCGAATACAACTTTGCCAAATAATTAACAGTTCTCAGCTCCCATCCTCCTCATTAAAACACTTCCCCTCTTCCATTTCACCCCATCCTGCCAACGACAACATTCCACTGAAAACCAATTCGCCAGCACTGAACGACTCAGTGACTGACTGACTGACTGATTGTGTTATATGAGCTATCAGTCTTTTCTTTTACTTTATTTTATTTTATTAAAACATCCTGCGCACTTTTCCTATTTTGGTTGGCTAAATAGCAAGAGTTGCACTTTCTCAAAAACATATTAAAGATGATAGACCCTTCTCCTTTTAAGTAATTTATTTATGTGTTTATTTGTTAATTATGTCATGTTATCCATCTATATATTATATAAGGCAAGTGCAGCCAAGGATCTCGCAATGATTGTGGTCTTCCGTGCGTAAATCCTGCCCAAGGACGCAAAGGTGGTTAGTGTAGGCGTAAAAGTGTGTCACTTTTGTGATTTTAAATGAGTTCATAGCTCCAACGAGGTTCATTGTGCCTGTTAGAATGAGGCGCAACACTTTGAAGACATTGGCTGACAGCAGCACAAGAAGCAACCAACGGCGCGTTAGCTGCAAGAATTTGGTTTCCGCAATTAAAGTGCTGCTCGCAAAGGGAGGTTCCGCAGTAAAACAAGAAGGGGAAAAAATCCAAACCACTTCACAGAGAAGGAAGCGCTCTAATTTTCCTCTTTTTTTTTTGTTTTCTTGGGGATTTGCCCACCGTGGCCGGGTTGGATCATTACGAGAGAATAGACAGTGTTTGATATGTTATGACATCAACACTCTGTTAGATCACCGAGTTCAAGCACTGTAGCCAGCCGTTCGATGCCAAGCGGCCCTCTGAAGGGTCCAGCTCAGGGTCAGAGCCGCTGACACATCACATCAGAATCACAAGACAGAGTCTGACACGTCCCCCTCCAATCACATCAGGTCCCCATCAGTATTTTACGTTCAAATCCCGCAAAAAAAAAAAAAACGCATTCACTGCAGCTATTGGGGGTGCAAAGGAGGGCAGTGGACACCCCTATAAATCTGCTGATCATACCCTCTTTCACAGTTTTATTTATGTCTTTCTTTATTTACTTACTCACGTTCTGTTCAGGTTACCTTCATCTGCGATCCAGTTTTAAACTTTTCACCCACTGCTGCTCCCCAACAACCCTGTAGGCCTCTACGACAGAACCAGGGCTTAAGGATCCTGTTCCAACTTCTGGAGCACAAATTTTTCAGTGTTGCTTTTATCTTATTAAAACACCCATATTAAGAAGTCTGTGGATTGGCCTTAGTTGAAATAAAAATAAATAAATAAAAAAAATCCTGCCTAGAAATAGCAAAAAAATAAAAAAATAAATTTATAGAATAGTTAATAATAGAGAAAGAATTAAAAAAAGGAACAAACAAAAATACTATAAAAAAAAAAATTGATTCTCACGTGCAGAGATGTTTGGAACTGTTTCTGCTGCCTGTGGTGCGCGCCAGTGCGCAGGAGTTCAGTGCGCTTCTAACCAAAGATTTTTTTTTTCGTTCAAAGATTAACCCTTGTTCCTCCTGTTTGTATATGTGGGAGCCTGTGTTTGTGCGAATCGAAGGTATCGGTGCAGATCAGACTGTGTTTTTTCTCACAGGTCGCTCCTATCACTTGTTTAACTGATCCAAACACCTGCTGCTCCCGCTCTGCGCCGCCGCTCCTCTGGGCTTATACTGCGCACCGTAACGGTAACAGATTGGATGTTTTAATAAGTGAAGGCTGCGGGTTGGTATGGGGGTTGGACTCTGTTTGAAGGTCTTTTAAAGGAGGAAAAGTGAAGGAAGTAACCGCTGATAAATCAACGTGTCCGCAAACCTGTGCGCGGAGAAAATGAAATAAACTGACAGTCTAAAGCGTCGTGAAACACTCCAGTGTTAGTTTAGATTTTCGGCAATCTAACATTTATTTCAATCCCTTCTCTTAAAAACTAGATAAAAAATAAAGCATGGCATCTAAGCTTATAACTGCAGCGCTTAGAAAGTTCATCAAAATGTTTCTCAAAATTTAAACGCATAAAAGTGCATCGCTGCTTTGCTTTTGATTCCGTTAGTGTATGCAAAATAAGTTAGAGCCAATCAGCTGATTTAACACCGTGAACACATCAAAGTGTTGAACTATGCAACGTTCTTAAAGCAGCAGGTTCTTCACTCCACAAACCTTGTTTTTCCCTCCAAGATTTAGTGGTTGATTTGATTCTAAGTTTATTGCCTGAAAAAAAAGTTAATAAGCAAAATAAATCGCCCACTTTCTGACAAATAGATATGTAAATTTAAGTCTTTACAAATTTCTTAAGCAATGAATAAGATTTTATTCGAATGTAAGCGCGTAATAGTGCGCCAGTTCCTTTAGCTTCATTTGGATTGTGCGTAAAAGCAGACCGAGCTGATCTACTTGTTCCTGACCCCAATCTAACCAGAATGAATAGAATCATATCAGAGCAGATCATGCAAAACTGGGTCCAAAAACCAACCTGTTCCTTTGTCCACAAAACTCGTAATGGTGTTGGCTGATTTTGAGGAGCGGAAAAAACTCGCGTTTAGTCCAAGTTTTTCTGCCGCCGAGTACGTCCTGTATATGGAGAGCATGTACTCGTGCGGGACAACAGCGTCCTTTGGGACTTCTTCTTTGTGGCGTCCTGCTGCAGAGTGCGAGGACGCGATGATGTCTATGAAGAGCTTGGATGACCTTTGTCCGTATGGATGAGAGATCCTGGATTCCCTGTTCCTCCGAGGCGCAGATGGAGAGATGATAGCAGCACACTGGAAGCACGGTATATTCCCAAACAAAACAAGGAGCAGGCCCAGGTGTATAGCATAGGCTCGATATGCATCCATGGTTGGTTGTGGCGTGGAGTTTTTTTTTAACTCCTCTTCTGTAGATGAAGCGCTGGAGCCGGGAGGATGGTGAGCGCGTCAGAGTCGAAGAGCTCCCACCTTTGCGCTCTGCAGTCGCACCAGAAGCAATGCGTTTTTCTCGCTCTGAACTCCACACAAGACTGGAGACTGTTGGGTCGAGAGAAACACGCCCACATGGTGGCTCAATGCAGGGCTTCCTAAACAATTTTCATGTCACAAAGCTCCAAGGAGCCACAGCTGCAGCCAGTGGAGCGTCACAGAAGCCACAGAAATGAATCAGTTCAGTATTTTTCTTTGCAATAAATGGCTCTGGCATCTGCGCATCTAACTTCAACAACATATAAAGTTTTTTGTTGTTGTTTGTTTCTAAATAACACCAAATAGAAAACATGTATTCTTCCAGAGAGAACGAAAGCCAAACTTTTTCTCGTTCAATAAAGCTGGTTAAAGCTGAAAGCACATCTTATCAGCAGAGGCAGGTCTGCGATCCTGTAGAATGAAGGTGTAAGTCCACAGAGTTCAGACTGATCACAAAGTCTCTGAATCCCATCAGATAAGATGCTGCGCGCAGATACAGACAGCAGTTAATCACAAAGAAGGCTGTTACAATGTATAGTGTTTTTTTTTCTTTTTTACGTCTAGTAGCCTGTATTAAAAAAAATGTTGAGATTTATTTGAAAAAACAAAAAAACAAAACAAAAAACAAAGCAAAACCAAACTAAAAAAAAAAAAAAAAATTAAATCAGATCTAACATCAGTTGTAACGTTATTTATTCTGAGATATTAAAACATGAGACACAGTGGGGTGTCACAGTAAACCAAACCCTTTTCATTGTGACAGTAAGTTCTGTTAGAGTTAGCCACATAATAATAAGCTTTATAGTCGTTACAATTTATTAATTACAAATGGAAGGACTCTAGCGACCTCTAGAGGTTAATATCTTATATCACATAAAAGCTTGGCATCTCAGCTAAATGGTGCAAAGCCAACTTTTAGGAAAGCCTGTACACCCTTAAAAGTGCAACTAAATCTCCCTACTTCTAATTGAGCACGATTTAAAACTGAATTAAAATAAAATGTTGATTAAAACATCTTTATAGGTCTGTCAAATGAAAAAGACTCCAAAGTGAATGCATGTGTTCTCTACAAGATCCTGCTGTGTGGGACTTTGTTGTTATAAGTGAATCTTGAAGTGGTTTAGTTATGATTTGTTTGTCTGAATCTAAGGGAAGCATTTGCCTCCTGTTAGTTCCCAAGTTCTGCTCTGCTGTCTTCATCTGACAGAGGATAGCGTATAGAATAGAAAAGCCCTTTATTTTCCCACAGTGGGTAAATTCTGGTGTTTATAGCAGAAAATGGATTATAGAGAAAAAAAGGTCACAAATATAAGCCTTAGAAAAATGTATAAGAATAATGTAATTGTTAACAGTTAAAAGATAAACAATAACATACTGTACTGTAAAGCGTTTTAACAATATAGGTACTATGCACTTGGAGAATAAATAACCAATATACAGCTATGGACATTTTCACATTAATGGATATTTGCAAATAGCAGCAACATTAGATATATGCAAAATGACAGCAGCATGTAATTTAACTGACTAAGGTAGAAACTGTGCAAAATTACCATGAATGTAACAACTTATTGAGGTTGTTGGGAACAGTAATGGAAGGATCTGTGATAACGCCCCCTGGTGCATTTAGGGTGCAGCAGTCTGTCACTGGAGGAGCTCTCTAGTTCTGCAACAGCTTCATGCATGAGGTGGGAGACATTATCCAACAGAGATGTTGATTTAGTTAGGATCCTTTTGTTTCCCACCTGCTGCACTGAGTCCAGAGGGCATCCAATCACAGATCTGGCCTTCCTGATCAGCTGATCCAACCGCTTTCTCTCAGCTAGAGATTATCCAATGCTCCAACAGACAGCTCCATAGAAGATGGCTGATGCCACAAAAGAGTAATAGGTGGTCTTTATTCTAAATAATATGAGATCCAAATGTCAGTGAGCCACTTTAACATCGAAAGGGAAAATATTGATTACTTTCAGTAATTAGTATCCACTATCCAATCTGTTTGTATGATTTGACTGGATTATTTTGGTAAAGAGTTTTGACATGACATGTGTTGGAAACTGGCAATTTATAAATAAATTGAGTTGAAATTGAATTCAGATGCATGGAGTTAGGAAACTTTTTGCCCCTACGTACTCATCTAATCTTTTAAGACAAAACGTCTATTGTTTTTCAGTTTGTTAGTTTCTGACATAATAAATGTCACATATAGCAAAAAAAACAAAAAGTGTTCAAGATTAAGATTAGATAAATTTAGCAGATTAAACTAACTCTTTGGTCCAAATTTACCTAGTTTCCCTTAAAATTAGGAAGGGTAGATTAATTGCATTGTTGTTCTCATAATCAGACTTCTAATACCAGAAATTGTTCTTCAACACCGACAACATTTAATCATAGAATTGGATCCTAGTTGTCGAGTTTTTATATTTACTTCTTCCTCACAACTCATGAATTGGAGTTTATTTCCCAGTTAGCAAAATATATTGAAGCAAATTTAGCAAATAATTAACAGCTCACACTGAATACCAATTGTCTTTAATGTTTCACAGTGTGATCATTCAGCTTGTAAAGAAGATTTATAAATAATACTTGTGATTTTAACCCTTTTCTATTCACTACTTCTTGGACAAAAATAGATATTCAAGGAATAACTCAGCAGCAACTGCTGATGTAAAAGGAATTTGAAGAATGGCCTCTGAAGAAGGCAAAAACACACAAAAACATTACATGTTCTGTCTGTTTGATAAGAACTGAAATATGAACTACTGCAATCTTCTTATTTACCTTTCTATGCTGGAATCTATGAGCTGACCTACAATATGAGACATAGGCAGGAAAAGCCAAAGTCAGCTACTTCAATCTTCCTGATGATGTCTGCCTTCACATCAGTGTGTACAAATCTGGCTTTTTATTACAGCTACTGTAGGGTTGCATCAGCCCAAAGGCGGATCAGATACAGAAACAGTACGAAATCTTTTACTGGATGTTTGTTTGTAAATCTCACATCCAATATTGTGTTACAAACTGAACCTTTTGGGCAGTGGGGATTTACCATTAGGCAATACCAGGCAGTTGCCTAGGGCCCCACGTCCCTGTGGGACCCATAAAACCCTGTTTACATGTGTGGTTAATACAACTATTCCTTATTTGTGCACATTAATTATGTTTTTGATAAAAATCCTTTTGCTAAAAGTGTCCATCACATTGGATCAGTCCATTTGCTGCACATGTTCAGAAAGGTCCAAACAGACAGCAGCAAACCATTTGAAAATAAATGATGAGAAGAGCAGTCTTGCCAACCTAACATTTTTGTAGCTATATTTAACAACTTTTCAGACCCCTCTAGCACTTTCATTTCAAAAAAGCGCCAAAATCTAGCGACTTTTTTCTGCTACTGGAGACTTTTGCGACAGCATATAAAAGCACCAATAACTGCTCTCCAGAGCAAGTAGATTTGCTCTCCTTTCTTGTCTGCTGTCATGATTCATGCAGACATTATTTCAGACAAATGAAAAATGGAGAAAAGATAAGCAGATCATGGCTTCTCTGCAGTAAAAAAAGGGCTGTTTAATTTACCGTTTCCATTGCCTTTTTTTGGAAACACAGGAAGGAGCGATCAGCTAAGCGAGCTTAGTGTTTGCAAAAAATCTTTCATTCCTTTTGAGACAGCATGAGAAGTCAGCTGAGTACAAAAAATAGAGAAGAAAACAAGAAAAGGGACAAAACCAAGAACAAATAATGGATAGCTATTCTATTAA
Source organism: Cyprinodon variegatus (assembly GCF_000732505.1). Classification (NCBI taxonomy): domain Eukaryota; kingdom Metazoa; phylum Chordata; class Actinopteri; order Cyprinodontiformes; family Cyprinodontidae; genus Cyprinodon; species Cyprinodon variegatus. The sequence goes on from NW_015151101.1 coordinate 285,659, forward strand.
AATGTCTTTATCTGTATAATGTGTCGTTTTATGTGTTGTCTTCTCAATTCAGAGGGCCCCCTGCCTGTCTTTGCCTAGGGCCCCAAATTTCCCAAATCCACCCCTGTTTTTGAGAAGTAAAACTAAACCTGACTTTTTAAAGTTAAAACAAAGGGATTGGGTCATCCAATGGACCCATTGCACTGGGGCAAAAAGGTGTGATTGAAACTGTATTCATATATATATATANGGGCCCCACGTCCCTGTGGGACCCATAAAACCCTGTTTACATGTGTGGTTAATACAACTATTCCTTATTTGTGCACATTGATTATGTTTTTGATAAAAATCCTTTTGCTAAAAGTGTCCACCACATTGGATCAGTCCATTTGCTGCACATGTTCAGAAAGGTCCAAACAGACAGCAACAAATCATTTGAAAATAAATGATGCGAAGAGCAGTCTTGCCAACCTAACACTTTTGTCGCTATATTTAGCAACTTTTTAGACCCCTCTAGCACTTATATTTCAAAAAAGCGCCCAAATCTAGCTACTGGAGACTTTTGCGACAGCATATAAAAGCACCAATCACTGCTCTCCAGAGCAAGTAGATTTGCTCTCCTTTCTTGTCTACTGTCATGATTCATGCAGACATTATTTCAGACAAATGAAAAATGGACTTTTTCCAGGTGGCTGCTCTGCGGGGCCTGGGCCACCGGGGTCCTGTTGTGCCACCCTGAGGCCTTGGGTCCCTGGGGCCCATGGCCAGATCCACTTCGGGGTAGCTGGCTGCCGGCAAAGCCCCCGCACTCGTCCCCACGGCTCCTGGGGGCTCTGGTATTGTGGTGGCTGGGGATTTTCCTCGGGGCCGTCTCTCTTCCTCCCTTGATGGGGGGTCAGATTTCTTGGGTTGGCCCCTCCTGGGCGTCTTTGCTCTTGGGATCCCTTTGGGAATCTGGGGCTTTGGGTCCCTCGGTGCTTGGCTCGACCCTCTGGAGGGGCGGGTTTTTGGCTCCTCACAACCACTATTGAGCATTTTTCCTTTGGATAAAGTTTACATGCACGAGTGCACCCTCATAAACAGCTACAGGTGCTTGGTTCCAGGTACTTAGAGATTCACTTCCTAATAGAAAGCCCATATTCTGATATTCAGCTAACACAGTATAGATGTCAGCTTAAATAATGCTACTTATACTTCAGCGATAGTATCAAGGTGTTACTTTGTTTTATCTCTTATACTATATCGTTGATTGTGCTGTTCTTTTTACAGCTCTGTGCAGGTGATGAAGTAGACTGAAGATGTTTTATCGTTATCCCCATTTTATCTCCTCTTTCTTTCATCTTTTCTCCTTTTTTTCTGTTTTTCATTTCCTGTTCTACTTACATTGCAGTGTCCATATAATCTGTAATACTCCCTGCATGAAATATAATAAAGCTATTTATATGCATAAATCAAGCGGAACACTATGGCAATAGCCGTACTGCTCCACTTGTGAAAGCAAAATCTGCTGGGCACCTTATTTGGAATCAAGACAGTTATTCTTATTGCCACATCGCCAGACAGGACACTGTTAAAAAAATAAAATAAAATACATAAAAACAAGAATTATTAGATTAAAAGGAGAATCGGTTTGGTGCCACTTCATTTATGCTGTTTATGGCCAACTCTGTCATGTTTCTGTTCTTGAACATTTTAACAGCTACTCTTTCATTCTTAGCTGTTTTTACACACTTAGTTTCTCTCTCCTGACTCTGTAGAAGAGATTGAAATAGTCTTAGATTAGTGTTGAAGGGATTCTACAACTCATATACATTCATTATGTCTATTATTTGTGTGTTGGGTAGGGCCATGTTTACTAGCAATATTATTATCTGTTACAAAAAGAACAAAACTGTTCCAATTTCAGGTAAAAAGGTTTGGAAAGAAAGCAAATGACAACTAATTGGAGGGGCAATAAATATATTTTTGTATTTTATTTGAGTGGTTTCCCACCTTTTATGAGATATCATAGTAAGTCATATAGCCTGTACCTGCCACTGGAATGACTGGGTCTTGCCAGAGAGAGTACAATGAATAATCTAGCCATTAATCCTTATTCATTTTTTGTTCCTTTTTATTGTAAGTACGTTTTAGTTTCTTTGAATGTTTTCCTTCACATTGTTACATTACATCACTCTTCTTTTGATCAGAAACAGAGTCCAAATACTAAGCAAAAAAACAACAACCAAAAAAGCAATGCATTTTTATAGTATTATCATACAAGTCTGTAGTTGACCAAAAGACACCTGAAAGACTTAAATATGGAAAAGACCGTTTTTTAAAATGTGTCAAAGGAACCTATTAAAATATAGAAAAAGTATGTTTTTGTATATAGTGCATCCCCAACTAATATGATTCATTTTTGTTTCAACGGGGAATAAAATGAAACATTGAAGGTGGGTAGGTTAGTTAGTTTGAGATGCTCTCCTTTACAGGATATTTCTCCAACACTCTGCAGATACAGCATTAATCCAACTAATGATTGTGTCATTCTATTTACTCAGCCAAACCAGCTGCATTCTGCATTTCATGCACTGCTGCCTGCGTGCTTGATGATGTAACTTCTACACCAAAAACAAACCAATACAAACAATGAAACAATAAACATCACAAATATTTAAACATTTGATGTTAAAATTACAGAATTTTTTCTAAAATTAAGCATGAGAACGTCACCAGAATTCTTTTCTATGCTGCAAAAAAGGAAATATAAGTACGATTCTTTTTTAATCCCCTGGATTGTAGCAAATAGGACTGTGTGCCAATGGAATACAATGATTTACATTTACAATATAAACTTTATTTTTAGTGAACAATATCTAATTGTCTTATATTAATGATAAACATACTCATTCCACTCATAATTAACTGATTGAATTTATAGCAGATACATCTATTTTAAGATAGATAACCATTTTTTCATCAGGTTTTGCAGCTCAAACAAGGTTTAATTATTTTATTTGGTTGGAGCCTATTTCAAGAATGCCTTGGCACAAACCAATATTTCTGGGAAAGCATTCATGAAACAGTAAGGGACAGATATAGTACACTCACAGCAAAGGTATATCATTCATCAAAAGAACCAGGAAGACCCTTTAAAACTCAAATTTACTGTTATTTATAGTAAAAATGTATTTAGGTCTATGGAATCAACACTTTATAACAGTTGTATATTTGATGTAGAAATTGTATGATAAATGGTAAATGGCCTGTGCTAATATAGCGCTTTTTCAATTAGTTCTTGACCAAAGCGCTTTACACTGCATTCAGATATTCACACACACTCTTATACACCTATGATTTAGAATGAATGAAGTGCAGCAAACTGTTAAAGTTTTTAAAGAAATGTAAGCATTCATTGTAACAGCATTTATTATTTTCATTATTTATTATTTAAAAAAGGAATATTCATATAAACTATGAAAAAAAATTCCAAAAAGGATTTTCAAATAAGATGTTTTTATCTAGCTTCTAACATTTGTACTATTTTTATTTTTCAAATTTGTGTTAATGTGACATGCATCCATTTTAAAAGAGATAATAACTCTCAAGGTAAAGGTTGTGTGCATTGACTTAATATTTGTTTACTTTTCATATAAAAGTTTAAGAACTCTATAATATGAGCAAGGTATTACGTATTGCATGAACAGAGCACAGGGTATCAGGGGTCCTTTTGTATTAAAAACATGTAAAATCTCACTGAATAACCATTACATGCAATTCCACCTATAAACAGCTGGTGGGGACAATCAACCAATGTAGTGGTAGCAGGAGGCAGTGGGGGAAATTTCATGACAAGAAGCAGTTAGGGTGGGATAAAATATTCTGGGGTTATAATACCTGTAATTTAAATTATCCCATACAGAGTTTACATGTCGCTTTGCAGTTTTTTTAGACTTTAGGTCCCTCTCACAAAATAAATAAATAAATAAATAAATAAATAAATAAATAAATAAATAAATAAATAAATAAATAAATAAATAAATAAATAAATAAATAAATAAATGCCACAGTTGTCAGGATGGCTAAGTGAAGGGGTTTAAGTAGATGTCTTGAATATGAAGAACTGCTCACCTCTTGTAACGCAGATGCTGCAGTGTTTTGTGGGGAAAAAGAGTTGAATCAACAGGCAAATCTTTTGATTTACTGCTATGGACAGCTTTCGACTTTCCCCCAAGGTTATGGGATAAAGATCATGACTGAAAAATGAGACACTGAATGCACGCAGCTGAGAAAATTTTCACTGTTGGATGGATGGATTGACTCACACTTTGAAATACAGTAGTGGGAGGAGTACTGACATCTGGGGTGACCTCAGAAGAATAGATACTTATCCTGATCAAAAGGAGTCCTTAAAATGGTTCTAGTCCACCGTTTAGGTAAACCTGTTTTCTGACATGTATTTATAAAAAAGAAAGCATTGACCTCAGGAGTTAGCTCAAGGTGTTTCTGAGTAAAATAGATTCTTAGTTACAGGCATCCGCATCTAAGTTTTGCAAGCATTGTTAATTGATTACCTCTTAAAGTTATCAATTCTTTTAACAAGATGTTTCTTCTGACTTTCAGTCAGGTTTACAAGCTCACCACAATGGAGAGACTCTCTTTGTCAAAGTGACATTTGTATAAATAAAGACTGTTGAAGAACCACAGTGTCGGTATTGTTTGTCGTTAGTGCAGCATTCAACTCTGTTGATCTATTCATTTTATTAGAGCACCTGTAAAACTTGTTTGGCCTTTGTGGTCTGCCACTGGACTGGTTTAACTTGACTTAGTTATTATTTACAGGTTTCCCTAAGCTAAGATTATAACAAAAAAATAAAGTTACCATAAATATGCAGATGATGCACAGCTTTACATTACACTTTAACCAGATGATTGAGCCTTTCAGAAACTGGGTATCTGGGTGGAGCAGTGGTTAGTGTGCACGACCCATGCCTTAGTCCTCGACGCGGCCGACCCGGGTCTGAATCAGGCCTGTGGTCCTTTGCTGCATGTCTCTCCCCCTCTCTCATACCCCATTACTTGTCAGCCTAATGTCAGAAAAACGAGCCACTAATACCTTAAAAACTAAAATAAATAAATAATAATAATACAAACTCTGGGTATCGCCATCAGCTATGCCCTCACTAAAACCAAAAATGTAGAGCACCTCACCCCAATTCTAAAGCCCTTCCACTGGCTATAGAATTAATGTCTATTACTCTATAAATCACTTATGGCTTAGCACCAAAATACATTACAGACATGTGAGGGTATCAACTGCCCCGACCTCTCAGGTGTGCTTATTTTAATACTGAGACCCTGGACCAAACATAGAAACCAAACATTTGGTTTGTATGTTCCACAAATGAAACAAACTCTAAGAAATTTAAATTGGAAAACTAAACCCTAAATTGGTTTACATCAACATTTGTTTAGCGTTGGTTTTGAATGACCTGTCATTTCGCCCATGGAGATGGGCACCAGCCCCAGTGACCCTAGTGGATAAGCATCAGAGGATGCATGGATTGCTTTGACTGTTTTTTTTCAGTTAACTGAAACCTCATTTAATGAAGTTTTTTGTCCAACTTCTCTTCACCTGCCACTGTTATGCCTCTTCAATGTTCAGTTTTCTGTGCATTTGTCTTTTTCTGTGTGTACATGTACAGCAATGTGAGTTGTCTTGTTACTAGATGTATACCTACTGTACAAATAAACTTGCCTTGCGTGATATAGACATTTAGGGGAGTGGCATTGTCAGACCACTGAACTTTATCCAATCGTTCATTTGTGGAAAGTACCAAACATTAGGGTGATGGCCAGGAAGCTTTCCATCCAGAGGAAAAACAAACAAACAATTTAACTGGTTTTATTTGGTTTTATTTTATTTTAGATTTAACTGAATTATGAATATATTAAAATGCATTGTTTTATAGAAATTGTTTTTTTTTTAGATCATTTAACTCATGGGAGAGATGTCATTCCAATTTTCCACTGAAAAAAAAACCGTTTTGGTTGAATAAAGAAAAATAATTTAAATGAATCTAGATTAAAATGGCTCATTTGAATTCTACCAAAGGGCTTCGTGGATGAGAATCAGAATGACTTTATAATCCATTGTTGTTTTTTTTATTTTATTTTATTTTTATTTTTTTTTCAGTTTAACCATTTACAGGCGAAAAAAAAAAAAAAAAGATTGCAAGTACAAATATGATATAACAGTAAAATAAGATAAGGATGGTATGTGTGTGCTACCTAAATAATAAGTAAAAGTAAGTCTTGGAACAGGTTTCTCAAGCCAGGTGGCGCAGTCGGAAAACATAATTTTACCCTAATTTTGTGTTAAGGGCAGGAGACTTTTGTTTATTTTTTGCAACGTGGGGCATCTAGCCAAGGCAATGTTTTAACGACCAGGCGGTCATTGTTTGTCAGCAGCATGAAATTAATCCCAAGCTAAACTTTTTCAAGAAGGTTGGATTTAGAGCGCTTACTGAATTTCAGCACCATGGAGAGAACACAGTCTCTCTCTGCTTTCTGAATAGTCAACATTAAGAAACAACAGAAACGGCTCTACGTGGATTTTCTGTAATACTAGAGCTATTTAGCAACACTACTGGACTGAATACATTTGGTTGGATTCTATCCCTGCTTCAAACAAACATCGTCATCAGAAAAAATCCGTGGAGAAATGCATATTTATACATGTAAAATGACTCATCTGAGCCACTTCCAGTTGACCTGTCATGTCGGGTTGCATTCCAACCATTTCGCTGGTTAAGTAACGCGTTATGTAACACAGCGGGGATGTCGGGAACATTGAGTGCGCATCATAAAAGCTCCCTATTCCTGCCCAGTCTGTTGCTTCTCATCCAGTCTTCATCCTTCCGTCAGAGCGAGGCTGGTACCGACAGCAGCAGCATCCTCAGCAGCAGCAGCAGAGCAACTAAGCCCCGCTGTGAATCAGCTGACGCGCATTCTGGGGGAAAATAACCAACATTCTGGTAGGTGTTTTACACCATCTTCCCTCTATATGGATTCGAACAAATAAAACGAGATATTATTGTATGAATTTGAAATGAAAGTGAAACTTCTCTGGACATGGGAGGTGGCCCGATGAGCTGTTTACAAGTTCAAACGCGTTATTTTAAAACCTTTTGTTATAAAACCCAAATATTTCACATCGTCTAGGCTATTTTAAAAGCTACCTTGCTGAAATCGTACTTAACGTTAGAGTCGCATGTTTTTCTTATTTACTTATTGTTTTTGTTTGAGCCAAAAGGCTGATCAAACAAAACAAAAAAATAAATAAATCTATTTTTAGACCTACACTCTATTTTCAGCCAACACTTATTTGGGGGTTATATTATATAATGTAATAAGACAATGAACCCCGTTATGGTTGTGAACTGAGAAGAGGTAAACAAAAGGACTGGTGTAAACACATCAGATGTCATCTGCATTTCTTTACAGGGTCTCTGTTTCTGTGTGATGACTCAACTAATCCCACCAGTGATGTAATTTTTATGTTAAAAAACATGCTGCATTGTTTAAAGACCGTATTTAGGAGTGGTTTCGGGGAAACTGTGTCAAAACATGGGGAACAACTGGCTGTGATGATGGAAACTGGGTGTAAACAAAGCTCCTGCTTCTGTTTGATCATGTTTGATTGGTTTCATTCTTTTTTGAATCGAGAAAGATACAATCAATGAATCTTGTTATCCACACCTAAAAACTATTGTTTTTTGTGTTTTATTTTAATGTAAGACCAACCTTTTTAAACTGTGTCACAATGGGGTGGAGGATTTTGAGGACCCAAATCCAGAGACCAGGAGGCAGAGGTGAATCTTGAAGATTTAATGAAGAACAGAGGCAGACAACCAAAAATCCAAAATACTATTGTTTGTTTTTTATTTGTTTTTATTTTATTTTCATAAAAATAAATAAATAAAATACTAAGAATAAAAAAAACTGAAAGAATCAGGGAACATTCATGTGGAAAGCCAGAGATGAAGGAAAAACAAACAAAAACAAGGAACCAGCACTGAATGACTGTAGAGGCGGAGTATATAAGGGGAAAAGAACACAGGATGGGCTAATAAGCTGAATATGAAGCAGGTATGAGTGGAACTGACTAGAAGGAAGCCAAGGAGAAAGGAAACAAATACAAGGCGGCAACAGAGAGTAATTAAAGACTGCTTAAATCTACTGGAAAATAAGACAAAAATCAACAAAACAGAATAACTGAAAAATAAACTCAGATTGTCCCATCGAAAATGAACCGAGTGGGTCATATGGATTTAAAAATGGGGTAAACAGCTCAACATTAGGCTTCATAAGAGATCAACGTTATAAAAAATACTCTGGGGTGGATTAAGGGAATTAATATCAACGCCCACTCCATGCTGTTTGGAAAGGACACCATCTGGGTGGGAGGAAATGTTCCAGAAGAGGTTTAAAGACTTGTTTATCAACAGCTAACCAGCAGCTTTTTCAAAGTCAGAATGTTCTAGATTCTCCTGTCAAAATATCAGTTTGCCTAATAAAGCTACAGTATCAGGTTTGAAGTATTAATCTCATCTTACCTGTAAAGTGTTAAGGTTCAGCAACATTTTCTATCGAGCTAATTCATTATTGCAATACTACAGTTGGCAGTCTCTTACTGGTGATTTAACACAATCTTTGTGAGTGTTTTGTCTTCAAGGGAAAAGTATTTTCCCTGGATATGTATATACAGTAACAGATTTAGCTAGCTGGATAGACTTTCACTGTTCACAATGTCCACTTAGAGGACATTAAGCTAATGGCAGAGAAAGAGAAGAATGGAAAAATGTGGTCTATGAAGAGAAAATTATATCAAAACACTACATTTATATCCCATTCTATCATTTTCTAGCAGTGGTGCAACATGAAAAGAGATGCATGGAAAAGTCTGATAGAACTTGATTCCTTGCTGAAGTGACTTTATTTTTCTGAGTTAAATGTAGCAGTGGTGCATAAAGTAGACAATCAGAAACATGGGAATCCCAGACTAAACATTTTGTAGCACAGACAACTGGATTGAGATAAGCTTTCTGATATTTGTTCCAAAAAAGTTTTATTTAGCGAGACGTAAGTGAATTCAACTTAAGATATACTTTTTCAACGATGTTGACACTTCAAACTAATTAAGTTTTATTCTAATTAATAAATATTCAAGTGGATAAATTAATGGTCAAGATTTAACATTTATCATCAACCAGCAGATTAAGCTTAGTCTTCTTAGGCAGCCCTGTGAATGGTTTATTTGCAGGGCTTTTTCTAGGCATATTTTTTCTTCTCTTCATTATGCCTGTTTATAAGTGAGACTTGCTTTAGTATTTATGACTACTTTTTGAAAAGTATTTGGTCCTGGATAGACCCATATGAAAATGAATATCCAGGAAAATCTTTTTTTTACTGAAAATCCAATGTGTCAAAAAAGGGAACTTTATAGTCCCTAAACTTTCTTTGATTTAGCTATGTAATTTATTGAAAATACTTCTAGCCTCTGTACATGTCCATGTTTTCAAGTTAGAAAAGAAAGAGTTACTGTTAAAAGAAAGCTCAAAATGTTTGCCACACCTACTGTAGATGAAAGGAGGAATTAAGGACAGATAACACCAAATTTAGACTTTTAGAACCTTGTGCATAAAACCATATGAGGCATAAACTAGCCCTAAAAAAATGATCATACATGAAACATGGTGTCTGGAGCAACATATTGAGTCGATACTTTTCCTCAGCAGAAGCAAGGGAGGTGGTCATAACGTAGTTTATGGAAAATGTCTGGAGTTGAAGACATGCCAATCCTGTGAGAAAATATTTTAGTGGCTGCAAAAGATTTGATCCTTAGATGGAGGTTTAGCCAAAACATATTCATGTATTAAACCAGTTAATGTTAGTCTTTCTTTTATGAAAACTTATAACCACGTCCCATATGTTCCACTTGGAGTTTTATTTCTCTCGTTTTTTAAGGACAATTGCCAGTCTAACCCATTCCATATAAGTACTCCTGCTTTATTTTGCCAATTCTTCAGGCTAATATTACTTTCTCTTCCTTCAGTTACTTGATAAAAAGTTCACAGTGATAATAAACGTTAAAATACTCTCAGTTTGAATATTACTCTCCTCTCAGTTTAAACATTATTTAGCATATCAAAGAAATCAATGCCTTGTAAATGGAGGGAATGGCACTGCATGCATCTTGCATGATTTTAAGGCATGGCTGCTGAATGCACAAATTAATTGGCCAACACATTGGCCAAAACTAATACAAAAAACACTAAAAAGAAACTGTAATATCAAGCTAAACTATAACACAAAATCCAGTTTAAATACAGTGAAATGTGTAATATCTAATTGTTTTTGAATTACTGGAACATTTACTATTTACTATTCTTATTGCTATAAAAAGGAAAAAACTATTATGCTTCCCATAAAGCATTAGAATATATATTTTTTTTTCCCAAGGACAAATCTCAGGATGAGCACACTGTGCAGAGCTGCTCCTCTTTTTTTTCCTGCTCCGTTGCTAAGTGTGTTGCTAGGGCAAGGCTGTTTAGTATTGGTACTTATAATCTGATTCTTTCTTGTTGCCACACAGCTGGCTGATGTGATACTGCTCTTCAATAGGGGGCGTGGGCCACCCATGTGACTGAAGTCACCTCAATCCGTTTCTAAAAATGAGCTGAGCTTTTATTCCCCTAACACTCTGGCCTGTTTTAGCAATTATCTCTGGGCCTCTGTGATTTAAAAAAAAAAGAAGCATTTTGTATTATTCTGGGTTACCTATAAAAGACTAATAGCTGTTAATATTAGAAGATGGTCACATATAGTTTTTTTTTTTTATGTGAAGCCAAAGCATATGGAAATGTAAAATTCCAAAGCGTAGGGATCTATGATAACATTTCTAATAGAAAAAGACACACGTATATTTATGCACTTATGCAACTCACCCACTTATGCAATCAACAAGGGAGTAGAAGTGAAGCAACTGTATAAAGTTTTTCCAAGCATGGCTAAAAAGCTACATTATTTAGCTCTTTAGCATCAATAAGAAATGTTTCAAGATTGTTTCTAATATGCATGAACTAAAAACAAGGTACGTTCTTACTCAAGTCCTTTCCTACTGAGTGTTCTTATTGAAACCCATTAAAAAGGAGGATCTATTATCTCTCCATTCTCCATTATATCCCACTGATTGAAGCACTCTGCTGCTTTTGGCAGACAGCCCCACATTACTGGCACAGATGGCTCTGAGCAAGTGTTCGTGTTGCGTCATCGACTGTATCACAGAACTGTGAAGTTCTGTTATCCTTAATGTCTAAAATTAAATCAAAAGTCCCTTCCAATAGCATCCACATCTCTGTCTATTTTTTTTTCTTGTTTCAACCATAAACCTCTTAGGGTATTTTGTTGGGATCTTATGTGACAGATGAGTACAATAATATGTAAACATATAATTGTGACATTATTGAAACATGGATTTTCTATATAAAATTAAGTAAAACTTGCAGCTAATTTTCTATATCTTGGTGATTTACATGTTTACTGACTGATATTGTTGCCTACTGTCTTTATCAAAATAACTAATGCTAATTTAGATTGAATTTAAATGAGTCTCGCCCAAAATTATTGTTTGGATTTAGGTTCAGGCTTTCTATGGGACATCGCAACACAAAAATGTCCGAATATTTCCAACAGGTTTCAATTAGACCCTAAGAGCAAAGGGAGCTAAATATAGAAAGCATGTGACCCCTTTTAATATTTTAGAAAAAAAGATGAAATGAATGAGTCCTTTCCAGGGACTCTACACTTAAATTATTTCCGTTTCCCCAACAGGTAAAGACATAAGAGAGGCAGAGCAGGTTTTCTTTACTGTATAGGATTTGTCTGTCCAATATTTCATTGAATTCTCTAAGAGCTCCTGCATTTTTGTAAACTTATCCTCATGAAGCCCTGTGTTAGCTTAAACCTTTGCTCATAACTTGAGTTCAACAAATTAAAAAGATAAAAATGCTGGATGAGACTTTTTTCATTTATATCCGGCTCAAAAGTTCCTGTGCCATCTGTACCAGGAATGGGTGTGCTTGTGTGTATGCAGAGGGTGGGATTTAGTGGTGTAAGGTAGTGGAGTTCAGACAGAGGGCTCTTGTCCTTAAACAGCTCCAGTGCCACGTCAAAATGCTGCCCCAGGCATGTTTAATACTAAAGATAAATCACTGGATTTTTGTTTTATCTTCTGTTCATTAGGGAATAAGGCTGTGTCAAGCAAGATGGGGCCATTCCAAGAATATGAGGTGAGTCTCCTCTTTGCTTTTATGTACTTTGATAATAATCCCATTTAGGGAGCTTTTTTGAAGCATTAATGCAATAAAACTGTCACTATAATAAGTATATAAATTATATAAACTACTACCCCTTGAGCTTTTTTCATATTTTTTCACTTGAGAACCATACCTGTAAACATTTTTATAAAATATGTTCTTTTTAAGGGTGTTGGTCATGCCTTCTACTCAAATCTGAAATCCAATCAAGTCAGTGATTAAATAGTGTCTATCCTAATGGGGATAATGTTGTTGGAAAGCTTAAAGGCTTTAAAGTTATATAAAAAAAAAAGATTATTCCAAGGTTTAAACATCTGGTAGAAAATGAAAAGATAGTATTGCAAATCTATCAACACATGACCATCCACCTAAAGTGACAGACAGGGCAATGAGAGCTTTCATCCTAGTGGCCAAGAGCCTTAAGGAGCTGCAGATGTCCAGAGGGTCCTAGACGCATTTTGCCATTGGATAGAGGTATAAAGAATAAATAAATAGGAAGACTTGTTTTAAGAATAAAGCCACAAACAGGGGACATAGCAAACATATAGATGAGGCTGTGCTGATCAAATGAAACCAAAATATGAAACTTTTTTGCAAAACATATAAAGGACAAAAAAATAAAACCATGCATCACCATGTCTCACCAAGGATGCACTACAGTACATCCTTGGTGAGACATGGTGGCAGCATCATGTTGTGTGGATGTTTTTCTTAAGGTGTTATATGAAAGCTGGGTCAGAGCTGATGTAGCCCCAAAGAAAACCTTAAACATACTTCAGAGCTACAATGGAATGATTTAGATTTAAATTTGGGGTTTGAATACATTGCACCACTGTATTTATGAAAAAAAAACTACAATTATGCTAATTTCTCTTCATTTTGACTTTTTACTGATCAACATTTAAAATAGGAAAAGAAATCCCCTGAGAAAGGAAGTCCACGCAGCCGGATCCCACGTTTGGTCCTCCATCCTTTCCCTCCAAAGGACAAAGGATCTCCTCTGTCTGATTCCCTTTTATCCGAGGAGGAAGGGAAGGAGTGTGACATCAGTTCCGAGCACTCCAAGAGGACCATCAGCACCAACAGTTTTTGCTCTGGTAAGAACTTTAGATGCAGTCTAAGATTAGAAACATTTGTTGTTGTTTTTCACAGAAAAATATTGGTGCATATTTTGAGCTCAAACTCAGTTGCCTTAAACCGTTCCAGGGCCCTCAGTGAAATACTATGAAAATCAAACTTTCAAGCCAATAATGTTATTATGGGCCCCAAGATAATGACAAGACCTCATTATCTTTGTAACATTCAAATAATATGGATCTTTTGATGGCAAAAATGAATGTCAATGTAATAACAGAAAACGTCAACTTGCCTAAATATATTTAAAAAAATCAGAAAAGTGGTTCTATAAGGAATTCATGAAAAAAAACTCTAAGTGAAAAAGACATAAGTTTTTTTTTTTTTTTGGTACAACATAACCTTAGAAGCAGTAATGCTAATACTGGCACTTAGATTTCTTTTAGTTTAGAACCCTAAATATAATTGTTAAGGAGGCTTATTAACTTTTTAACTTTATTTTTTAACTTACTTTACTTACTTCAGTTTTTTTCTTGACTAGTTAACTTTTTTACAATAGGTTATATATCATTCAAGGACTCAACTAATTGGTCAACGCCAAAATAAGATGCACAGCTATGTAGCCGTATCTCTGCTGAATGGCTGGATATAAATCTTGTGCTTCTAGATCTCACTGAGGTACTCCATTTGTAAGGGGTATGCCAGTGATCAGAAAAGGTAACTTGCCCTATGAACAACTTCAGGTCTGGTGTCCTATTACATTACCTTGGTTGTATAATTAAATTTGCACTAAGTCATATTAAACACAGCAGCTAAACTTAGTCCTGCCTGCTATACACCAGAAGGTGCTTGTGTGTGAGCAGAGTTGATGAACCCTTACTGCATTGTCAGCCAAAAAACATCTGGGGCTGAATCTGGTGCTGATTGACTGCTTGTGTTGGCTGCATGCTCTGCCTTGCATGTTCGTGGCTGTTACTGGTCTGTGTGCCTGTCTACAATAGATGACACCGGCTGCCCCACTAGTCAGTCTGTGTCCCCCTCCAAAACCCCGTCAGGCTCAGAGCAGAGCGCCAATGGGTCGCCGACACTGCCAGAGCGCAAAGCCAAAGTGAAGAGGGTGAGGGTGATGGCAGAGAGCGGAGGAGAAGCCCGGAGCAAACAGAGGCACAAGAGGGAGCTAAGGTCGGCCCTGAGAGCCCGAGGTAAAGTACAAGATAGAAATATACAACAAAATGTGTTGTTCTTCAGGAAATATTAACAATGAGATATTAAAGTTCTCTTTTCATAATTTATTAGATCTTTCTTCAACTTAATCTTTCTAATCAGTTTTTACTTATAGGCTTCTGTCTAACTATTTGACCCTAGAAATCATAGTACACTGATAGCATAAGTTATACATCAGCAGTACAATGAATCTCAATGAAATCTCCAAAACTTTTAGGGTTTAGTGTTTACTTCCTAAAAGAAGAAAAAGATATATTTATCTTCCGTTTAAGGTTGTTCAGAAACAGTGGTTCCTCTTCATCCCCAATTAAATTTCCTGGTCTTTAATCTAGGAATAATAGAGGGGGGAAAAAAACAACTGATTGTGATTCAGAGCCAAGAAGGAAGCTGATTGGTTGTGGGAAAAGTTTGGGAGCTCAACCAATTAGTCTGATTAGCAGGAGGTTACTTCTCTCTCTGAACAGACAGGAGCCTCAGTTGACTCACAAAGTGGTGAAGGGTCACAGTCAAGTTTGAGAGTTACTTTATCTTTCACAGACGTTACTAAACACGCTACTATGGTGTTGTTTGATGGAAAAAGATGTTTCTCAGGTAGGACTTTAAAAGTTTAATTGTTTTGATAAGTAGTAGTAGTAGTAGTAGTAGTGAAGACGTCTGACTTAAGTTTATCCTGTTTGTTTCTTTATTTTATTTTTGTTGCCTTGCAAATACAATATTTTTTTGTAATCCAACATATGCATGAAAGTATAATACAAATTACAAAGCACAGAAACAGCGAATAAATTCTCTGAAATGTAATCTTCAAAATCAACATTTTAATGGAATTGTTTCAAATTATTATGGCCAATAATAGTTTATTAATAATGGACACAGATTTGAGGATGGTAATCATCATCAAACCTATCATCAAAATTTAATGCTAGACAGGTGTAAATATCAAATTTTGTTGTTGGGTCAGAAACATTTCCATAGAATGTAGGCAAATATTTGAAATAGGAGATGCCATTTTCTTTTTCCAACTTCATTTGCCTTCCCTTAAACTAATTAATAATTTATTCATTTTAAAGATTTAAAAAAAAGAACAGCCTTTTAAAAATCCTGTTAATGTTTTTAAATAACCTCCAAAACAAAGAAAATGTTCTGAATCCCAACTTATATGATCTTTCTGTGGATGGAAAAAATTAATCTAGGGTTTTATCAGATGTTGTCTTTCAAATACTACAGCTACTTTTTCTGGATGCCTCTATTAAGCAAAATTGGGGGGAAATGGGTTAGGTAGTGGAACCAAGGTATATTTCTAATTTGTTTTTTCCCCCCAAAGTTGATTTAATCAGAATAGCTTCCTTAGCCTGAGAACCGTTACTCACAGGAATCAGATGCAGGGGTGGATTTAAGAAATTAGGGGCCCTAGACGAAAACAGGCAGGGGCCCTCTGAAATTAGAAGAAAACACATCTCACTTAGCTGATTGCTCCTTCCTATTTTTCCAAAAAGGTGATGGCAAAAGTAAAGCAACTGCTGTCAAAAGTACTGACAGCAGACAAGATGGAGGAGAGCAGGAGACGGGGTTACCAATCTACTTGCTCTGGAGAGCAGAGTTTGCTTCTTTTATATGTTGTTGCCAAAGTCTCCAGTAGCAGAAAAAAAAAGTTGCTAGATTTGGTCCTAGGCGCATTTTTGAAATAAAAGTGCTAGAGGGGTCTGAAAAGTTGCTAAATGTAGCAACAAAAGCTCTATTTTGGCATGCGGCTGTATTTTATTTTACTTTGGTTGGTGCATTTGTTTACTTTTTTTTTAAAGTATTTTTTGCTCTTTCTTTTACTTAACATATGCTAGCATGCTAACACATAAACTGCTCCCCCTGCAGGCAGTGAAGCAGATTTCAGTTCCTCCAGCAGCACAGGCAGCCTGAAGACCAAGGAAAGCCTCACGTCAAGTTCGGTTGGAAAGAAAGTTTCTTCACGCTGGTATGTTTACAGAATCCTCTTCTTTCATTTGAGTTTCTAATTTGAGTAAGTTTAAAAATGTGTTTTTTTTGTTTTTATACCTTCATCAAATGTATTGAAGTCGTGGCTCTCAAATCAGAACGCTCCACGTATTCAAACCAGCTGGGCTCCCATCTGTGAAGCATGATTCAGAACTTTATGCTCCCTGCAGGACTCCTCCCAGAGCTGCTTCTTCAACGCTCAGCAGCAGCAACTCCAGCCCGACATCAAGGTACTACATAAATAATTCTACATGTAATGAAAGGCTCTGGTTGCCATTAGCACCATGAACACCCTAATGTTTTGCCTTTAAATTATTTAAAAAAATTTGCCCTGAGGGAGAAATGATGGATTTTGATTATGAGATTTTAAGTTTTTCATAGAATGGCGATGAATGGGTGTTGGGATTAAGATTAGACTGTCCATACAGCACTGGGATTACACTGGTTATAGTGTGACGGGGAATAATGAGGACTTTATCGAGCAAATCTACTCTGACATTTCTCAGCCTGACTCAGTACATTTGAGAGAGCGGGGAGATCTGGAAACTTCCATCATTAAACTTTTAGTCTTTTGGTCATTAAAACATGAATGTGACCCAAAAAAATATTTAATGCACAAAATTAAATTTATTAAAATTTTGGACTTCCCTTTTTTTTTTTTTCTGTCTGCATAGATTCTTCCTTATCTTCTGCTTGCAGCTTAATCCTCAACTGCTCCCGCTTTAGAGCCTGTCCTTTGACAGCTCTTTTTGCCTGTATTGCCATTGTCATGTGACATCCTTTCTTCCCCAGTGTTGCCTTCTTCTAGGCTGTTCTATTTCGGGCAGGGAGCCAGAGCATTTGCATCAAAGGCCTCAAGTATTCCATGTTGCTAGGATATTGTGAGAGAGCAGTGCTTACATCCTGCTTTGTCCAAATCAACCCTCTGCTCATCTGAGAAACAAAAAAAAATAACCCTATGAATTAAAGGACTTAAACAATATCAGCTTTCTAAAAAAATCTTGAAATCTAGACATTTGTGCAAGTGAGATTTCTTGCTTAAGTGAGACTGCTAGTAATCCTGTGTCAGCGAGTAATTCCAGGCTTCAGAGCATCTGCCCTGACAGCACACTGTCAGCCAGGATAATTACCTTTAGCAGAATAGTCACTTTGCTTTTTAAGTCAGTTTTTTTTTTTTTGCTGCGGCTTTAAAATGTCTTGTTGAAGACAGATGGGAGAATTGTTCCAGAGGTGGTAAATGTTTCAGCTCACTACTATCGCCAACTGTGCTTCAACAGAAGATTGAGTTTGGGCCGCTATCGCTCCTGTGGGGAAAACCATGGAATCAGACCCCCGAACCCGGAGCAGTACCTAACCCCACTGCAGCAGAAGGAAGTGGCCATCAGACACTTGAAGACCAAGCTGATGGAGTCTGAGAACAAAGTTCATGACAGGTACCGCATTACTGAAACTACGTCTTTAATGGTCAATAATGAAAAAGAAACTAAAAAAGACCAGACTTTCTTTTAAACCAAATGAACACTCCATCCAGTTTATGTACTGTTCACAAAATGTTTGTTTTAACTTAGAAACTAATGCCAGATAAGTTACTATTTACAAAGTATTTAGTACAGATACAAATTGAAAAGATGGCAGGGCAGACTGAAAAGTAATTTTTTTTCATACCACCTTATAAATAGGGTTCCAGCTATGACTTAATTGCATCTGCAGTACAACACCATAAAAAAAACTCATGCAAGTTACCCATTAGCCCTCCTCCTGACTCCTGATTTAGTGTAAAAGCTCCAGAATGAGTCCTCCACTGATTTTATACACTTTGTGCTCTGCTGAGTATGCAGTACACTCGGTTGGTTTGTTGTAGTACATCTCTAGTGAAATGGTCAGCAGGTCATTACATTTCCAAGTGGAGCTTAATGTGGGAATAAATCTTAATTTTAAATGTTAATTTTATAAAGACTTTGAGAAACTTTGACTTAATTTGATTTTCAACGGTTTGTTCAGAAGGTGATCAATAACACCACCTTGTTTGCTTCAGACTTTGCATCTACAATAGCCTCCATCATGGTTTGTTTGTCCTTCGTTGGCTCAAACATTCGGCAATGGCTGGATCCATTAGAACTGGAATGCTTCCTCAGGGAAAACATCAATCTGACTGGATCAAAAGGATTCGGAATCCACATCAAAATCAAGTTGCTGATTTGACTACCAATGCTGACAGATAGACTTTCTTCCATGTACCAAACCTTCCTTTATTCTGAACCATTGTTGTTACTTCCAACATTCTGAGGTTTTCCAGATATTTACTAAATTACAGAAATGGGATGTTTTGCTTTTTGTTTTGTTTTTTTTTAATCTGTCTAAGCATTGCCCTTTAAAGTTTTTCTTTTATTTAAATGAATATTCATTATTTCTTTTTCTGTAATACTTTGGGGAAAAGAAATGCACCTCTTGCTTTTTGGCTTATGATGGTTAGATGACTGCTTTTGAAGAAACACTGTAGACATACCAGTAGCAAAGCAATAAAAGAATAAAATAGGTCAAAAATAAATTAGAAAAGAGCTATTGTGTACAAAATATATACAGGTCTTTGGCTGAGGCTTTCTCTTATGATGTATACAAAATATTTTTTCCCCTGACAATTTCTTTCTAATTTACTAGAGAGAATGAGATTGAAGAGCTCAAGACACAGCTTTGCAGAATGAGGGAAGACTGGATTGAAGAGGAATGCCACAGAGTGGAGGCTCAGCTGTCCCTCAAAGAAGCTCGCAAGGAGATCAGACAGCTCCGCCAGGTGGTGGAAACTATGAAGAACAGTCTGATGGAGAAGGATAAAGGGATACAGAAGTATTTTGTTGATATCAACATCCAAAACAGGAAGCTGGAGTCCCTCCTGCAAAGCATGGAGCTTGCCCAGAATGGTTCCACCCTTCAAGACGAAGGTGCCTTGGAGTTTATGTGCGACAGTCCCGAGGGAGGGGGTAAGAAGTTGTTGGGGGAAGAAGGGTGTGGGATGGAGCTGGGGAATGCGGGAGCAGAGGCAATGGCAGACAGTGGGCTTCTGGTGAATGATGAGATGGCCAACAGAGATGATATTTTTGAGCAGGTTTTCATGTCTACTGCAGTGGATTTTAGTCAGGACTCCAGCTGCAGGCCAGGGCCCCAAGTTGAGACTAGCGCTGGTAAACCCGCACTGATAGACGGACATTTGGTGGCAGCATCTAGTACACCCACAGCATCCCCAACAAATGCAGTTGTATCTAGAGATACCATCTCTTCAAGCAAACTTTGTCACCAGAAAACGGATGATAAAGAAGTTCAGACTGATATTTTTCCCATATCTCCAGACCTGCAGGCTCTACTACTTCAGCTTCTGAAGTACAATGGAGCGTCACTTGGGGATTCAGCTCTTGTAGCTCCCAGTGGTCCCCTGGGATTCCCAGTCTTACCCTCATCTACATTCACTCTTGATCACTCTGGCTCAGACCGTTCACAGCCCAGCATGGTAATTGATGGTCCACATGTTAAAAGTTGTTGTTCAGACCCAACAGAGAGCAGCCGGTTCATGGCAGAGCTGGACTTTGGTGTCTATGAAGAGAAATCTTTGTCGTCTAAAAGGCTAGACTTGGTGGATAAGCAGTACTGGAGCAGCAGCTTCCTGGTTGATCTGGTGGCAGTGGCAGCTCCAGTGTTGCCCACTGTGGCCTGGCTGTACTCACGGCACGGTGTAGATGGAACTGCTCCAGTGTACAACATTGGAGCTTTGATAAGGGGCTGTTGCATCATGGGATTGCACTCACTTCGTCATGTTGCTCGTAGGCCAAACGCATAATCACTTTAAATTTGCATGCTCACGCCTGACTTTGAACTTTCACATTGCCAAGGGTATTATGTTTTTGTTTTTTTGTTTAACACCTGATGAGATTATTGGAGCTTTCTAGGGTTTAAACACTTATTTTTGCACTCTACAGTTGGTATGGATGGAAGCTCAGTGGTGACCAAAGAGTATTTATTTAAATGTAATACGCAGATCATCTGAGTAGATGGTTATGTCCTGTAATGTTTCCTTTTCCATTTATTTATTTTTTTCAAAAGCCATTAAGAAATGAGACTGAATGGTATTTTTTTTTTATTTGTAATGTTTTGTGCTGCTGTTAATGAAGAAACCTTAAACCTTCAGCCAAAGCTTTAATGTGAGTTCACTGTTTTGTGAAATTCCCTCACTTGACCCTTTCTCTTAAGTAGAGCTTTACCTGTACAGCTTATGTATGGTTCACACAAATAATGTTCATGCTTTATAGATACCTGATGCTTGTTCTGTGCCTGAGCAATGTGCAATATTGTTGGTTTACATCAAATTTCATTGTAAGCTTATTAATAAAGCATGATAATTATGGGCATATTTGGACTCTGTTTTGATCTCATGAACAAAATCTCTGTCGGACTTTATGTACAGTAAGCTGTTAAGATGAAAGGCTTGTGGAAAATCTAAACTGGTAATCTTATTTTTTTTCCCCATTTGGTTTAGGTTTTTACATAAAGAAATAAAATACTAAAAGTATTTTATTTCCAAAGCTTCAAGCTGTCCAGGGTAAAATGCCTCAAGCTGTGTTTTTAGAGGTCCCCAGAGTTCCACTGGACAGCACCGAGTGCACTACTTGGAATCCCTTAAAATACTGACACTGAAAAATATCAACCCATTGGCAAAATAATTGTAAGACCCTTATTCTGTCATTCCTGAAAATCAAAAAATGAGCTGAAAGTTGATTCCACCCCCAATGCCATATGGTGAAATTGTTGCATAACTGTTGCATAACATATTAAACTGTAATTGATTAATAAAGCAGTAAATCTTTAAATCAAGCTTAAGAACACACTTCCTTCTCAAACAGCCCGAGATCCTGCTCTGAGGCTTAACCCTAACCCCCGCGCTACTGGAGATGAGCGGATTTCTCTTTTTAAAGTGGGTCAGTTTCCCAATTGTTTTAGCAAGCAGGGAAAGTCCCCAGGACGGCAGCTTTGATGCTTTAATGGGGGTTAAATGAGACCGACTATAAATGCAGTTGAATCTTACAGGAGGTTTTAAGTAGCCTATACACATTTTCATAGTCTGTGCGGCTCTCATTTTTCATGTACTGTACTCCCTGCATTGGTAGGTTAATTCCCAAGTCCAAGGAAAGTCCAGAGTATTATGATTAAATGCTTTATGTTTCTGGGTGAATGGTTGTGGTCCTGTCCAGGATGTACCCTGCCTCTCATCCAATGGCTGACGAACCCAGCAAGTGAGACCATGTGTAAGTGATTGATGGATAGTAAATATGACAATTCTCTTATATACAATGACTATGGCCTCTGATATAGAAAATATCTTTGACTTAATATAATTCAAACTGATCAGACTCTTGTACTTTATTTTTAGATATAAATAAATGTAATTGGCCATTTAAATTATCTGACTGCACAGTTCAAGAGTTGATTCACTCTTGAAGCATGTTCTTTTTGTACGTAATTTTTTTTTTTTCCCCTTTGGATGCTAAAACAAAACAAAAAACAAAATAATATTATAAAAAGAAGCCCATATCATCTCTGGATCCTGCAGCAGGAGTCTGAACAAAAGCATGCCAGTGAATCTGGAAAAGCAAAGAGAAGTTAAGAATTTGATTTTATTGAGACTTGGGTGACTCGATTAAGGATGTTTAAGCAAAAAAGTCCCGTTAATAAAATAGAAAATGTATGCCTCGTTGGGTTCCATATCATTCCTCGTAGTTGCTGGTCCCTTGGCCCTGAGAGCTCACGTCCAAGGAGTGGTGGCCCTCCGGGCCTCAGGTTTTGCCTTAGGTGCTACCAGCTGCAGGTAGATATTGCCATCCTTTGCATTGTTAGCCTATATTTGTATATTATATTGTATATTTATATTTAAAAAAAGTAGGAATGATTAGCAAAAACTATCACTGTACATCCTCCATTTTTTAAAGTACGGTAATATATTTAATCCACAGATTTGCTGTCAAACAGCTCTACCTAAAGGATAACTAATAGCATTACAACCCAGGAGATAAAGGCTACTCCTGAAATGCCTGAATATTGCATTTTAAGGTTGTGTTTAAAAAAATTTTAATGTTTGAATAAAATATTAAGCTTAAAAACTGTTTTTAATTCCCATACAGACTGTTAAATTAATTTCTATTCCAACACAAAACATCAAGGAAATATCTAAATTTGTTCTTAGCACAAAAAAAATAAGGAA
Organism: Cyprinodon variegatus; assembly: GCF_000732505.1. Classification (NCBI taxonomy): domain Eukaryota; kingdom Metazoa; phylum Chordata; class Actinopteri; order Cyprinodontiformes; family Cyprinodontidae; genus Cyprinodon; species Cyprinodon variegatus. The sequence goes on from NW_015151101.1 coordinate 308,528, forward strand.
AAATATGGCATGTATTTCTTTTTAGCAACTTGGTTATTTTGTTACCTTATTTAACCCTTTAAAGCCTGATCCAAGAATAAAACAAAACAGAAAATTACTTTTTTTTTGTTTGAATTCCTTATTTGCCCTTTTAACAAAATATGTAAAAAGAAAAAACAGAAATACATTTTTGATATTAATAATTTATTACTATGCGATAAGTCAAGATTATTTTTTGTGTAGTCTTCTACTGGCTGTTATCAGGTATATCTGATTGTGTACAATAGGATTTTGAGCAAAGTTTTTACCATTAAATTATGCAAAAGGTGTCAGATGCAAAACATTTCAAACCATATGTATCAAATACGATACATTTGGCATTATAGGGTTAAAATGTGTATCTGACCTGTCACTAAATCACTACTTCAAATCTGTCTCCATGTAAACAGGTGTTCTGGTCCAGGATTCTGACACTGTAAAACACAGTTCTTCTACTTTTAATCAGAAACAGCAGGCTGCATCTTCTGAAATAGGTTTTTGCATTCCTTTAATCTGTAGTGATTGGGTTAGATATTCCATAACAGGTTTCCTATTGAAATGTAACAGAAAACTTTAATCATGGCCTCTATGGACGTTCTTTAAAAAAATATATTTTAACAGCTGTATGCCACAAAACATCATGTTGCTTACATGTAGTCAGTATTTTTTGCAGTTTTACTTTAATTTTATTTATCTGGGCAACAGATTTGGTAAAGAGTTTGACTAATGGTAAAAAAAAAAAAAAGTGAAGCTCCTGGTTCTGCCTGCTCGTACTTAAAACAGGATCATTTTAAAATGATCCTATCGGTGGTTTTACAGGGCATGGAATGATCTTGCTCCTAAAACATTTCACAGTTTCTTGTCTGGTATCAGGGATATAAAAGAGACTGGCAAATGAATTTTTAAAGCAATCAAAACAGAATAATAAGAAGCAGCAGTTTCTGTGCTCCTCAGCTCTTGAATTTTATTATAACCTGATATAGGAAAATGTTTTGGCTTCTTTAAACCAAGGCTATACTGCACTCCTGTAAAGACAATCAATTTATCAGTTTATTTTTACATTTATGTTATAAATGTAAAATGTATCTATGCACTTTTAATAACATGTTTTTATTTTCAACAGAAATCTTTATGGTATTATGAAACCGTATTTAAATTTTGATAAGACACATGACTCAATTGACACATGCGTAAATATGATACAATTATATTATAAACACTTTAGAGGAGGGATGTCAGGATCCAGTCTTCAAGGGCCGGTGTCCAGCACCTTTTAGGTCTCTGCTTTAGCAGACTTGCATCAAATATTTAGGTTCTTTGCAGACCTCTGGAGAACTTGACTTCAACAGGGCAGGCAATCCAGCCTTTTGATTCAGGTGTGATGGACAAGCGAGATATCTAAATCTTGCAGGACATCAGTCCTTGAGGAATTGACTTTGACATCCTTCCTTTAGAGAGTAATGACTGTCCTCAGAAGTCTTGAAAGTTCATAAAAAATAAGAGATAAAAAAAAACACAAAATAAAAGAATATAAAAACAGACAAAATGTATAAGAGATAACAAAAGAGGAAAGGAGGAGGAAAAACATCTCTAAAGAGAAGTACAGTAGACATGATGATGTAGCATGATGTTTTTACATATAGTGGAGATTGTGCCAGAGCAGAATATAGAAAGACTTTGGTCAGAAATGGACTATTTTGTACTTACAGGTGATTCATTTTCTTCACAGCTCTGTGATAGAAGCTGTTTTTAATCCCTTTTGTTCTGGATGTAATTCAACTAAACAGTTTTCATTATGAAGGGGGGACAAAAAAAAATCACATCCTGGATGGGTTGGATCGGTGGAAAAGCATCTGAAAATTTTCTGGAATTGTGCAACATGAACTGAGTCAAGATGCAGCATCCCACAATCTGCTGTTCTGCCTACATCAAATGTCCAAAAGTCCTTCCTCTCCTGTGCAGTGTCGCTTCCATACCACACAGTTATGCTAGGATACAAGATCCCTTTCACCATGGTTCTGTAAATATTATAACTTGCTGAACAGAAACTCCAGATCATTCATTAGCTTTCTGCAATAGAAGAACCATTGTTTGTGTTTTTTCATAAGGTGGGAGGCAGTCCAAGAGAGGTCAGAGGAGACATCCATACGCAGGTACTTTATGATGTCCGCTTTAGTTGTCATAAATTAGAGTTTGAAACTCTATATCGATACCCAAGAAAATATTCAACACTCAACACTATCTCCTATACCGTGAGGATAGAAAAATAAGAAATAATAAAGGCAAGACATTTTTTTCTTAACATTAAAAACTAAATTTTTTCAATATAAACGTGGACTGCTTTCTAAACAGAATCACTGATGCTCATTTAAAAAAGTGTGAAATTAAACACAAAATAGCTCAAATATAACACAAGTGAAAATAGTTTATGGTTGAGGTATTATCCTTTATGCAATTAATCCAGTTACCTTAAAATAATAACAGAAAAATGCAAAGAGCAGTTTTTTTTATTATTTATATCATGCCAAATTAATATTATATCTGGAGTATGGATATTTTTCAGAGTATTGATTTTATGACCAAGTCCACTGTCCACACGTCCCACCTCCTCCCCTTGTAAGAAATGAGGACCACATTCTGTCCTCCTCCAATCTATTGTCTCGCTAATGTTCAGGATGAGGTTTTTGGACAAGAAGACAAGAACAAGAGGCTGATGCTAAAGCTCTGATGTTGGATGACATTCAATCTTCTTGCAGCTTGAAAGGTTGAATTGTGCAAAGAAGCAGTTGAAGGTTTCAGGCAGAGCCAAAGCCTCCCCACATGTTTGGTGGACTGTTGTTATGGAAATGCTCATAAGTTTGCTATTTGTGCTGATGCTGCTTTGCCTGCTAGATGTTCCCTCTCAGCTCTTTTCAGGCCTTTCTGCAACACAATTTGTCTTTGGATTTAAAAGCTGCATCCTGTTTTTTTTTTCTCTCTTTTTATGCATAGTTTGCACTGAGCTATAATCCTATATAGATAGGAGAGCATATATATAGTAATACATATTCCTCCAGGTCAATGTCCTGATATGCACATTTATTTTATGGTAATTTACTTTTGTGTTCTTTTATAGACTTTAAAATAATTTAGATGACCATTTATAAAAAGGTGTGTGGTCAGAAAAATCTTTTACCTAAAAAATCCCTTCATACAATTTTCATGTGTGCTGATTATTATTTACTTAGACCTGCAACAGAAAATAATGGAACAGAAGTTAATTTTTACCATCACAGATCAATTCAATTCAATTCAGTTTATCTATATAGCATCAATTCACAACACGTCATCTCAAGGCACTTTACAGAGACAATTCAACCAGATGATACAGTCAGATTGATACAGATACAGACCAGTTGATTGCATCGACTCATTGACAACTCATTGACGTTAAGCAGCGACAGTGGAGAGGAAAAACTCCCTTTTAACAGGAAGAATCCTCCAGCAGAACCAGGCTCAGTGTGAGCGGCCTTCTGCTGAGGCCGACTGGGGTTCAAGGAGACAGAAGCAGAGACACAAAAAGCAACTGCAAACCAGCTACACAGCTCCTCGTCCAGGAGACACACAGCCAGGCAGACGATCACCGAGCCAGCTCCCATGTCAGAGGATGAAGAGAGCACATCCAGCCAGTCACAGTCAGAGAAACAGGACTACACAGAAAAACAGGCCGATTTCCAACATCTATAAACAAAGGTGTTGATGGCAGCAGCACAGCCAAACAGGAACAGACCAAATGAAGATACTATGAGAAAAAGCAGAGAGAGAATATAGTTAGTTCAGACTTCTTCCTCTAAAGGTTCTTTCAACATTTTATTGTTTTCCTCCCAATGATTATTACTTGTTTTTAAACCTCTCTGGAAAAAGCCTTTGCAGGTTTTTGCATTTTTTAAGTAGTCAGTGAAATCCTGTGTGAGTGTGACCTAAACAGGAATATTGGCAACTCTGTCACATAGACTTTTTTTGTTGTTGTTGTTGTTTTACCATCCTCTAGAGATATACCTGCGCACAAAAACAAAGTATCACCAGCTGTAATGATTACTGCATACTAGTGGAGCTGTTTTCGCCCACCATTGGAGCTCCGGAAGTAGCCACCATGTATGTGCTGTATTACCGTCAGAAACCACAAGGAGGCAGCCTCGGTCTAGTTTAGATAAATGTTAGTGGTTGAGCTTTGTCTAGCGTCTCACCGAAGGAATAATTAAATCCTTCATAGTCACTATTTCACTTAAGCTCGTTAGCTTTTTTTTGTTTTGTTTTGAAACTGATGTGTTTTGGTATTTTAAAAAATCTACTTTTGTCTTCAGATAGATGTCACCTCACATTTTTGTCGGTGCTTTAATGTGCCGCAAAACAAGTAGTAGAATATGGTACCTTTCCATATTAATGGGAGAAAAAAAAAGAATAGAAAATTGTGTGTCAGTTTATGATAAATATCTGTTGATAGTCTGTGGGAAGACTAATCCTGGTTTGTACTGCTTGTAATTAGTAATTTGTGCCTGGCCTGTGTAAAGCAAACACACTCTGTCACATGGTTTGTTTAAAGCGTCTCAGATAATGTGTCATTTGCTTTGTTTCTAAAGGCAGAGGTACACAATCTCCTCCACAAGCACCCAACAGAAAAGAGCCCTGGCTTTTAAGAACTGCAGGAAAACATGCTCAACCTGAATACCAAAGAAAACATAACATCTCTAATGCTCCCAAAGCTGTTTTCTCTCTTTAAAGGCGTGTGCATGAGTGTGTGTATAGAGGGATTTAGTTTTGGACCCACTGATGTAACAAGATCTACGGCTACTTCAGGTGTGATATATATCAAGGTGTTTAGTGTGATGCATGCTCATCAATATAAATAGAGGGAAGCACTGACTACTGCCCAGGCTTTCTTTATATATATATCTGATATGGATGGTTCTGTTGTGGTAAGCTGCAGTGGAATTGTGTGTTTGCAGAACTGAGTTTTTCAGTAATAAACTCATCTCCTTTTTATTACACTGTATGACTGTCAGATGGTTTTAAAGACAGAAAGGATGTGAAAAGATGCAACACTTATAAAAGTATTGCCAGAGATTTTTAAGACTTTTTCATGTTAGAACCACAAACAATGGAGTTTTCTTGCCTGTATTCCTTGGTCTCTGTGATGCTGTTTGTTCATGATGAGACATGCATGCAAAGACATCAGCTCATGGGAGTCTTACATTTTGTTGAACAATTATGCCAAGACTAATATTTACTAGTTAAACCATGTTTTGTTGGTTTATTTGGTAGATCCAAACTGTAGACCCTGTAAACATGTAAATGAAAGTCTTTATCTCAGATTTTTGAGAGCTGACAGTTCTTACTGCACAGCCTCTGATGGGCTCTGTGGGTCTATAGATGCTTTGCTTGCAGCATATCCCAGGAGGATTGTGAGAAAAGAGGGAAACTCTGAAAACTGCTCCAGTCTTTTCCAAGATTAAGTTGTTAAATTATTTGCTACCCAAACTGAACTTAAAGCTAGACCGTTGGGGTGGTTTGTTTTAAACGACACAATTTTGGTCCTTGACAAGCACATTTATATCTGATATACACTGTAGTGCTTTGTAAGACCAGTAAGAGGTTAAAAGGTGTAACTGCAAGCATACACATCTAACCTTAGATGCTGTGACTTAAAAAAAATATATATATATATAGAAAGCCAATAACCAAGATAAATATCCAACTCAGTCTGTGGCTGTGCCCCAAATACATAAGAAGCTTGTGCAGAGAGCAGATGCATCTATTTAGATAAAGTCACATGTGATCAAGATAATGCATCTGATCTTCCTTTACATCTACCTCTCATACTTGTAAGAAAAAGGATATTTGCTCCTCAATATTGCATACTTTATAACCAAGGGAATTTTTATCTCCAGAGACTGCAGAAAATTATGAGTTTCTATTCTGCTGGGAGCTTTTGTGTTTGTTGTTTTTAGGACAGACTTGTGCACTGAAACTAAATTACATAGAACAAAAAATAAGCACAGGATCAATTTATCTGTCATTTGTCAAGAAAGCTAATAATAATTAGTCAATAACAAAAGTTGTTAAGACAGCTGAAGCTTAAATCAATGATCAGAACCTGACAGAATGGTGATTTAAGGGATCACTTTAAGTATTTCAGACACTTTGGTTCTGCGGGGATTTACAGTTGGGTGAACAGGGAATAATTCAAAAGAAAATAAATATTTTGGAAGCAGCTTTTGTGTGGAGCAGAATACCTTGTTGATATCAGAGTTAGAAGGAAATGGATTAGACTTGCTCGAGAGCACATAAAGTAAGAAAAGAGCTCGAACAACAACTAAGTTATGCACGATGCTATGTGTGAATATGCAACGTGTCAAAACTCAAAGCAGTTGGACTATAGCTACAAAGGAGCCACAATGTGGCCCTTCTGTAAGCTACTAACAGAGGCTACAGCTCACACAAGCCCAATAGAAAGCTGATTACAACAGCTGGGAATAACAACTCCGAGTCCAACAAATCTTGACATTCACAAGGAGGGGTCAGAATTTGGTCATATCAAAAACCAAACATTAGATGGGCATTGTTTCGCTTCATGCTTCCTTTGGTACAGGGAAGCTTAAATCTTTGCAGGGCACTATACGGTCTCAGAACTACCATTATGGGGTGGAAACTGTAACAACATCAGAAAGCTCGGCCCACCATAGGCTTGTGACCATTTCCTATTTTGCACAGTCCAGAACAACAGTGTTCATTTAGATCCTAACAACATAAGTGATTCTACAAGAAAATAAAAAGAGTTGTATCTCTTTATAAACTGAAATAAAAACAATTTCAAAGTATTATAATACTATATCACATTTATTTCAAGGAATATCTTCTATGTTATCTCCCATCTGAAAAGCTTACTAAAATAAATTTTGTTTTGTTTACAATCTGTCTGTACAAACTGACAATAAAAGTCAATAAAATGTCAATAAAAGTCTAAGTCTACGTCTAAGTGATTTAATTCAGTATTACTGGCAAGCAGTCCAAGCCTTTACTATGTAGTTTCATGTTAGAATTTCATACCAAGAATTTTCTGTTTTGTCTAGGTCTGAAAATAAAAAAGTAAATTTGTGGGGATGTAAAAGAAAGAAAAACTCCATGCAAACTTTGCTGAGTATGATCTCTGTTATTTAAAGGTTGCAGTACAAATCAAAAGATAAACGTAAAGTTAACAGAAATTTAGATAGAGAAGGGTTACAGGAAGGGCATAAAAGAAATCAGCAGAATTTCCATGAAAGAAGAAATCCACCTTTAGAAAGAAAAAAAGCAAAGAAACTGAATGCTAAAAAGACAGAGAATTCAGAATAAGAAGAAAAACGGTACCAAGGAAAATCTGAGGATCCATTACATATGCTGAATGAAGAGTTTCCCGGCTTCAGCTCAAAGCACCGGGTCTTAGGGGAGATGCTGGCAGACTTTGGTCATTATGATTCAGAAGGTTATTAACTCAGACTTAGTTTTTAAAACTCTCAAATATAAGAAAGGTCTTGAACTTCTCTTGCTTTGTTAAGGAAGCATGTGCAGCAACTGTCACTTAAGTTCTGCTCTGTTACTCTGTTTAATTAATCACTTTCACTGACCTCTGCTTGCATACATTTGTAATTACTGCCATCGCAGATACGTTAGCAATACCCAGCAGGGCCACGTGTAGCTACCCCTGACGACCAGTCAGAAAAGTTGGAAAACATTTAATGAAAAGTAAAAAGTGAAAGGTCTTTTGCGGCTTGATGCCCACATGTCTGCCGTTTGAAAATTTGGCTGAGAATAACTCTCCATCTGTCAGTGAGGAATTTAGTATGAGCTTCCTGTCTTGTTGGAGTGGGAAATGCCTCCTCCTGAATCAGCCCGTGACAGAGTGATGGATACTTTACCTACTCTGCCCAGAGCCAGTGGCCCCTTGATTGAGTGCAGGCCCACATGACAGAGAAGGCCTATCTATATGTGAGGAGACGTGGTTAATTACCACTGCAGACCCTTAACTGAGGAGAAAAGGTGAATGGGTTTCTATTACTGCTGGTGATCCTTTGTACCCACTCTCTGTAAAGGTGTTTGTATTCAACCTCGTTAAGCAGGAACACTCATGCAGACATGCCTTTTGTGTAGAGAGTGGAAGCCTCTGTGCAAAAGGTCTTGCAAAGACTTTGCTTCTTGCTTGGAGCTTTATCAGACTCCCCTTATCTGCTTTTGCCTCTGTCTACAGTTGACGTTGCCGCCACCCATTACCACACTTATCTCAGCTGGAGCAGCCTCGGGCAGCTGGACACCCTGTTGAAGCAGACCACATTCAGGTCCAGTGTTTGTATAGTAAAAGCTTATTTGGTTTGTTATTAGTTCCTCATCTGTTTCACCTTAAATAAAGGAACAGTGTTAAAGTAAAAAAATCCAGTTTTTAGTCAAATAGAAATACCTCTCAAAGTTTGTCATTTTTTTTATATTTTTTCTTATACTTTAAACTTTAAAGTAGTTTATATGGGTTTTATTTTGAAATCATCCAGCATGTACAAATAGAAAAAAATAAAATATATATATATATATATTTGAAGTGTATATACCACTTCACTTTGGCACACCTAAATCTGTGAAAGTATCAGGTTATTAGAGGACACGATCACATCAATAATGGTATCTGCGAAAGTTTGGATGTAAAGCTGGGAAGAAATTTAAAACAGGCAAGGCTGGATGTGAAGGAAAGCATTGATCAGGAAAGCAGTCAAGATGGTTATGGCAACTCTGAAAACAGATGCCTCACAGGTCCCCAGTAGTCATCTTCATTAAATATTACCCGCAAAA